>NC_081405.1:1992500-2292500 GCF_030272615.1 Cryptomeria japonica
ATGCCATGAAAATATGTCTTGGACCTACAAAAATATCATAGCATAGAAGGACAATCATAACATCAACATCTTATAAAAGGCAAAATACAGTCCAAAAGAGTAGCAAAGATCAACGATAGCAGGTCCAAGAGATGGATATTGCAATAATGATATTCATGTTACAATCATGCACAAAAGGGTAAAAAGAGATTTCAAACATGATAGTCAAAGCCTACAAAATTATTATGATAGTCCAAATACACCGTGATCATAGTGATAGGGTAGAAGAATATGATTTGTCTCAGTGACACTAATGAATATGCATCTATGCATCTCAATGAGATAGATTTGTTTATTGTTTCCATGAAAGGCCACATATTGTTTAAACATAGTGATGTAAAAGAAGAAGAAAGAGCAATCAAAACAACGTGAAAGAGGTAAAATGTGGGACTCAAACCTTTTCCTACTACTAAGGTTGTTAAATGTTGCCATCACAATCATAAAGCTTTAGCTCCAATGAGTAATCAAAGGACAATGATAGTGTAGAAGACAAAGTGTAGCAAGAGATAGCTTTCAAAGTGATGAAAAGTCCACATAATGGAAATATGAAAGGAAATACAAGAGAAAGAAAATAAAAAGAAATCCAAGTAAGCATGTTGATTGAATTAATGCTACCAAAGAAGAGAGGAACTTGAGAGCAACCACCCAAAACTTAAAGAGTAGACATAAGAGATTTTGAAAGGGGAAAAGCAAAAAAAAACCCCTTATGTATTATGAATGAAGGCAAAGCCTAGAGAGAGAGAGAGAGAGAGAGAGAGAGAGAGAGAGAGAGAGAGAGAGAGAGAGAGAGAGAGAGAGAGAGAGAGTCATTACAATGATATCAAAAGTGAATAATAAGAGGAGAAACATCTCTTAAATAGAGATGAGGAGAGGAGTTAGAAAGAGTAGTGCCCCTCCTTGAGTCATCTTTCTCTTTTAAATAACAATAGGTCATATTGAAATGACTTAGTCTACTTAATGATGATTTGATGGTATCTTATGATGTACTAAGCCTATTCCATGATTATATTGGATATGATAATGGTTATGATAGTGCTGGCTTGATTGTGAGTGTCTTCTATTGTATTCATGATAGAGACAATGTCATATCACTCATTGCAAGCATGATATGATGTTGCAATTATCTTCACTTGCCTGATCATTTATGATATATGTTATGATATATGTTGTTGTACGTGTATTGGTGATGATAGGTTTGTAGGTACCAGACATCGACTCCACCTAGTTCCACAGGTCTGAGCGTGTCTTATCCCAATGGCAAGTTGATCGAAGATGACATGAAAACCCATTCTACACTCCTAGGTTTAAGTTGATTACCCTTGTCACTATAGTGTTTTGAGGTGAGTCGTTGTTTAGCATTAGTGGTCTCTTGAGTTATCCTATGTTGGATTGGTTTGTAGTGTTATGATTATTGATTGATTTAATTATTAAATAATTAATTGATTCATATAGTTTAATAATGTTAAATTAATTTAATGGATTTACATAGTTTATAATAATAAATTAAATAAATAGTTGACATTAATATTTAATATTAATAAGAGATTAATATTGTGATTTATATTTAATATGAGATTTTATATTATCGATTAATTATTTATTAATTTATGGTTATTGGATATTTATTATTTATTAATTAGGGTATTTGTTTATACACCCTTGGTTTTTTTATTAATGGGTTTTTATATTTAATTGTGCCCATGCTTTAATTTACCCTTGGTTGCTTATATTATTTACCATTTTATCTTATTAGGTTAATTAATATATTATTTCTACCTACCCTATTATACTATTGGCTGTGAGTTTGGGGTAAGTTGATTAAATGATATTTTATTATTCTTACCTTGGTGTTTGGGAAGGGTTGGTAAGAAATATATTTTTATGCAATATCTTGATTGGCTGACATTTTCCTATAGTTTTCCCTTGATTTTCTATTTATTGGATTTCTTATGCATTCTGTCAAGTTGGCTTTTCGGAAGGAAAATTTCTCATTATTGATGCTTGGATTTTCTGGAATTGGATTTTGGATTGCTTGAGCTCGCTGGATTCTTTCTTCATCAGTTTTCCATTCAACATTTACCAGGTTGGAGGATTCTTTCTCTTACATTTTCAATTTGAAAAGATTGTCTGCGTGGTGTTTGTTCTCGGAAAATTTGGGTCTAAGAAATAATTTATTTGTATAGTTTGTATAGTTGATTTATGATATTTGGGGAACAAAATCATTGTTTGAGATTTTATTCTTGCCATGACCGGCTCTGTGAGTTTGAGTCTGGGATTGTTGGCTTTCTTGTATTTTAATTCTTGCTTAGGATTTGGAGATTTGGTTTTGCTCTTATAATTTCCTTTATGAATGTTAGGTGTCGGGTGTGACAGTGTCTCTTTCTGAGTTCTGTCTTCCTAGATGCCATGTCATTTGATGAGCCTAAACAATGACTTTATTTTTATAGATTTCTAATATAATACTCCTACCTAGGTCTTATGATTAGATGACATTTGGATTATAATATTTTCCTAAGATGATACCTTTTAAGTGTTTTGAAACTGGTTTAACCTATACCTAAGGATGTCATATAGTGGTTTCAAATGATCTGTCTATGCAAATATCCAAAGTTAATTATAAATATGGTTTATATTATATCATGTTAGCATTAGTATATACACATGTTGTTGTGCGTGTTAATATCTTGATGCAGGGTCAACAAAGGTGAAGTAAAGACAAATGGTGGTTCAAAAGATCATCAAGTATATAACCACAATGCAGACCCAGTCAAAAGAATGCAGTTATGATCGAGGTCACTTGATTGGTTCTTCAACAGATTGATTTATGAAAATATTTATAAATGTTCCTAGTTGATCTTAGATCTAGGAGGCAGTCATGATATATTTTCTCAGTTGTAGGACAAATGTTGTTCTGTTGTCTTGTGTTGATTTCTTCTTCTTCTTTTGTTAATAATTCCTATTCACCTATTCCTTAGGGATGTGGGTAGTTAGTTAGAAGTTTGTTATCAGCTTTCCTATAAATAAAAGGATCTCTCTCCTCTCGGGGATAACAGAGAAAAATATAGTATTTTGTAATACATAGTTTTTTGGTGTTATGTATGTATTTTCCAGTCAAGATGAAATAAAGAGATCATCATGACTTTGGATGATTAGATAAGTGTAATGTGAAGTTCTGGAAATACTCACTCAAGGGGGCCCACTTGGTGAGTAATTCTTTGTATGTTTTAACTAGTTTTCATACTTCTATAATAGTTGTTTCTGTAGTTGTCTATTCCTACAACCATAGGAGACAGTTCCTGTGTCTGTTCTTGCAACCACGACAATAGAGTAGTTCTTATTTCTCACCGAAACTTTATCTTTTAATAACAATTGTTTAAAGCAATTTCCAGTTGTAGGATTAAGTATTAGTTTATTAGAGATTCTGTGCATTTACTTTAAGAAGAATTCCCTTTCCTGCATTTATATAAAATGGTTGCAATATCAACTTGGTGCACATACAATGTTGGCCCATTTCAAGTTTACGTCCCTAGTTGATAACTGAATGAGCCTTTGCCACAGGAAAAGTTATCTATTCAAGGATATTCAATCTCTGAATTGTGTTTTAGCACCTAGTTGCCATTCTAGTTGTGAGGACCAACATTTTTGGTGTCGTTTCCGGGGATTGTGCCATTTTTGGTGCCGTTTCTGGGGATTGTGCCAAGCTAAGAATTTGTTGTAAACCATTAGTTTTAAGTTTTTTTAATTAGCTTTTTGAATTTATTTCATTAATCTGCATGCATAGGAGGAGAAGAGATGCATTAGTAAGATTTCTTCCCTCATTTCTACTCAAGATATAAGATCAGATCAAGCACCTGAAGTAAACCCTTTTGCAGAAACCTATGTGCTAAATGGTAGTGTCTTTAATTTGTTAGGAGACCTAGACTTCCTGAACGAATCCCCTGAACAAAACATTTTACCTTTAGTTATTTATAAGGGACCAATGGCAACAAATCTTCCACCTCCACCTGTAAATCCAACATTTGAGTTTCCCATTCCTGACTTGCATGATAATGCAAATTTGCAAAACATATCAGCCTCTTCACTTCCAAAATTTCATGGGTTGGTAACAAAGGATCCATACACCCTTTTGTTTCAATTTGATATCCGGTGCAAGAGTTATGATTATACCATTGATGCTCATAAAATCAAGTTATTCCCCGCTACTTTGAAAGAAGCTGCTTTGAGATGGTTTATGAGTTTAGGAAGAAATGTAATTGTATGCGGGAAAAGTGGGGTGATGAAACTTAAAATGTGAAAAATAAAGCTCAAAAAGACTTGCCCACACACCCATAGGACTTCTTGGTGCAAGTTATGGACTCATGAAGAATGACTCAACTTCCCAAGGTTGGTTCCATGGTTCTCTATCTCACAAGGTCCCTCAAGCCAATGCCTTTGCTCTCAGGTCATTGAGAAAAGTGGCTTAGGGATGACAAATGCAAGAATGAGGGATGCTTTTGATTGATTTTAACATGAATGCATGATTCTACAAATGCAATAAACTAGATTATAAGATGACAAGATTAGTAGCAATACTATCCTAACATGATATACTAGTTTATGAGTTAAGCTAATGATAAAGGAAATAGTCTAAAATGCTTATTAGATTAATTCCTATTGCAAAGAGAGACTAGATGTATTGATAAAATTGAGCATAAATGAGATTAAAAGCTTGCATGGATCCTTCAAAATGGAGGAAGGAGAGCTCTATTTATAGTGAAAATAGGGCAATGGATGACCAAGATTGAAAGAGTTAATCAAGGGTCAAGTTTGAAAGTTGTCAATCCATGTTTTCAATTTTCACCAATGAAATGGTGACAATTGTCAACATAAGGCTAGTTGAGAGGAGAGGTAGGAAGCATTAAATGCTCAAGAAGACATGAAGGTTACCTTAGGAGGTAAGAGTTAAGGTTAGGTTAAGGTTATCCATTGGATAAAGCTTTTACGCAAGGGGTAAACTCTTGTGCAAAGGTTAAAGGGATAACCATGATCAAAGCAATAAATGTTTGATGAGTCCCTTGGATTAGATGAAGGTTAAGTTAGGCAAAAAGTCTCTAACCATGCCACAAAGGGTTAGTTAACCATTAATGGTTTGAAGACTTTGGGAACAAATTTGTAAGAGTCCTTCCAAATTTGGGGGCATTCAACAAGTTAGCTTGTTGAATGAATAAAGACTTTGATGCCTTTTGAAGACTTTACTCCAAATTTTAGAAGTGACCTCTTCAAATTTAGGGAAAGGGGATATTGAATAGGTTTGGGCTAATTGATTAGGTTTATATGGATTCTAGAAGAAATTAGGAATAGGATTTAGGATGCAAGTGGGAGATGTAGGAAAATGCAAGTGGATGATGAATAATAGGATTTATTAAAATAAATCGCTTTATTTCAATTTGGTTGTAATTTGGGAAATTGAATAAATTAGATTTATTCAATTTGGGGTAGACTATTAATTAAATGTAAATTTAATTAAAAGTAGAGAGAAGGGGTTTAATTAAATAAAATGATTTATTCAATTAAATGATGTAAAAGGTTCTAGTGAATTTAATTAAATAAATTGAATAATTTACTTAATTAAATAGAGGAATGTGGGTGATTTAGTTAAATTAGATTTAACTAAAATAGAGGAATGAACATAAAATATTCATTTAGGAATATAGTCATTTTAATATGTCTACATTTTGCCCCTCTTTGAAGTGACATGTGTGCACATGTTGATTCAAAGAAAAGGATGTGTCATTTTGATTTTTCATGTCGTGCCCCAAATTTTATAAATGATGCCCCATATTTGATTAAATGATGTTGATAATGCCCCCTCGGGAGATGAATCAATTTTTTTTGAAAATTTGGTTTGATTTGGATAAATTTAATGGCATTTTAAATTTTGGTCTATGTTGAATGTGATAAATTGATTCATCTCCTGATAATGGTGTTTGGTCGGGTTGGATGAGACACCACGAGTACTTTTCACATTCCTCCATGTAACCCTAGTTTTGATTTACCCTATAAAAGGGAAAAAGTGATTCCTTTTTGTCTCATTTGTGCTTGTTGACTTTGTAGAAAGTGACACATGGAGAAAAGTCAACATGTCGATTCTGTATTCTTCTCATCAATTCAAGCACGTGCGGAGGTATCAGAGGCCCGTCATGTATGGACCACAAATAAGTCAACCTTTTTGACCCCTTTTTGATTTTTGATTTTGTCATTTTAGTCTTTTTTTACAATTTGTCACAGGGATTTTACATTTTAGCGCATCAGGGTCACGAAATAGTGCATATGATAAATTTCGTAGCGCATAGGGTTTAATGAATTTAGGGTGGCACATAGGTAGACTAGGTTAGCATACAGGATTAGGTTAGCGCACAGGATTAGGTTAGCGCATCGGGGTCATAAGGCAGCGCAAAGGGTAAAATGGGTAGCGCATAGGAGATACCTAGCGCATCGGGTGTCCAGGAGGTCGCATGGGTAGGTCCAGATAGCGAGTAGGTATGACCTAGCACATAGGGTTAGATACATAGTGCAAGAGAGGGATAGGTTAGCGCATGGGGGAGATTTAGTGCTTAGGGTAGATTGGATGGCACGTTGAAAGAAAAGGGTAGCACGTAGGTTCTGTCTAGCGCATAGGGTAGATTGGGTAGCATGTGGAGAGGACAGGTTAGTGCATGATAAACAGTTTAGCACGTAGACAAGATTGTTTAGCGCATAGGAAATTTTTTGGTATAGTGTGATTTGTGAATGAAGAAAATTGGTAGGGTGATGCCAGTTCTGTCGGGATAAGTGTAATGTGTTGGTTTGCATGTCTGTTGTCATTGTTTGTCCAATATGAGTTCCGATATAACTTGATTTGATTTGTGATTTTTTGAGTTGATATAGATTTGATGCGATTTTGATATGAATGTGTTTGATATGAATTGTGGAGCTTGAGTTGTTTTACAAGCTGCATTGATTGTGGAACTTGAGTTGTTTTACAAGTTGATATGAAACTTGAGTTGCGTTACAAGTTGATATGATTGTGAAACTTAAGTTGTGTTACAAGTTTATATGATTATGATGGATTGATATGATGTGGAACTTGATTTAAATTGGTCAAAGTTTTCAAGTTTTTGATATGAATTTGATTTTGATATCCATGTGTTTTGATGAGGAAATTGATATTGGACTTGTTTTGTGTTTTGATAGGAGTGTCTTGGAGTGGTTCAGTCGCGTGAGCGATTTTCGAGACCGTGGTCATTGATACCATGATTGACATAGATAGATAGAGACATTATTGAGAGGTGTGGCTTGACCTCTTTGTTAGATATGCCTTGGTTTATTGTAAACTGAGGTTTATTGACTGCATTGGCTAAGAGGTGGCATAGTGATACGAACACCTTCCATTTGGCGACAGGCGAGATGACAGTGACGCCCGAGGATTGTTATCGAATTCTTCGAATTCCTATGGTAGGTACATTGCTACCATATGAGCAGACTGAGGAGGATGGGACTGAGGCACTTCACCAGATCTTGCAGGATGATACCGTTTGCGGGTATGAGATCCCCTGGCAGGAGTTCTTGGATTTAGATTACGCTCCTCTACCATCAGTGCTAGCAGGTGTCATAGGTGGGTTCTTATGTCCCGACCGTAGCTTGAAGGGACTAGCAGTGGGTTGGGGATTGGTTCTGGAGGATATGGTGATGCAGGGTCACCAATTTGCATGGGGGTCGGCTATGCTGGCCCACTTATATAGGGATTTACATCAAGTGGTATACTTGGGTTACGACAATTTATCAGTTGGAGTGACATTGCTATAGGTATGGGCGTGGGAGCATATTCCCATAGCTAGGCCATTGGTGGACAAAGATAGGCTGGTTGGGTGTGCGTATACATACAGATACAGAGGGATAGTTGTCCAGCATAAGCTGGGCAAACTAGAACACTGGAGGAGAGTGTTTGATGATATTGATACGGTCATCTAGCGACCATATACAGGTTGCGAGGTATGGGTAGAGGATGGGATGGAGATGCCCTATGTGTACATGACCAAATATCTGATAGGGTAGACGCCCTTTGTTATTGAGAGGTTTCTGCATAGCCAGGTGCTGTGGTAGTATGGTCGACAATAGGGGATTCCATAGGGAGCATGCTTTTATGCTTGACAGAGACAGGACATTCCGGATTGGGGACCTATGATTGATAGCACAACAACAGTGGAGGAGTTCTTTCATGCAACAAACTAGATTTGGGATTATGCCCTTGAGATAGTGGATGCAGGGATGATGAACAAGTTTATAGCACTCTTTGTTGTGCGTGTAGTGGCTCGGATATCAGATCCAGTGGAGATGATTCTCGCTTTTGATGATGATGAGGATGATTAACGAGGAGAGGCTGGTGAGGAGATAGAGGATGGAGGTGGTGACAAAGGGGGAGATGATGGAGGAGGTGGCCGAGGTCGGCGAGGGGAGAGGAGGAGATTGGATTAAGGGAGACTTGATCGGGGGAGGAGAGGAGAGAGAGGTAGAGATGGTGGTGCTAGAGGGGTACGGGGTGAGAGGGTAGGGCGGTGGGTGGCAGTGGATAGAGGGAGAGGAGGTTTGGCTATCAGAGTTGGAGGGGAGGAGTGGGTTGGGGAGGTGATAACGACAGTGGGAGGGCATGATGACTTCAGACGACCGACCCAGAGGAGGAGATTTGATATATTATCTCCACTAGCACCAAGGATAGGTAGAGGGATAGGGGGTACCCCTTCACAAGTACCCCTGTAGATGCAGATTCTGACGCATGCAGAGGATGCGCAGATTAGATCACTGTAGTTGTTAGTGCAGCATTTGCAGACACAGTTGTTGGTGCATCAGCGTCAGATTACTCAGCTGACCATAGAGTGTGATACTGAGATGGAGCAGCGGGGTCGAGCAGAGGAGCTCACGGCGAGTGTGCAGAGAGTGGCAACAGGTGGTCCGATGAGAGACACCTTGAGAGAGATGGCTTTGAGAGCCAAGGAGGTGGAGTATTATCGATGCCATTATGAGGATGCAGTGCCTAGGGAGCACCGAGTGCAGAGTTTTACATAGTCGAGATCTAGTCAATCTCGAGAGACTGGGTTGAGGACAGAGAGAAAAGGTGTGATCGGGCCTCCTAGACAGGATCCACCTGGAGATCTAGGTGCTGGGACATCTGTAGTGAGACCGTCGCCTTTAGGAGATAGTCATACCTGAGAGACGTTGTCTCCATTGTATTTTGATCGTTTTTGTTGTATGTGGCACAAACATGACATATTTTTTATATTGATCATTCTTTGAGATATATATATATATAACACCATTTTCTTTGATCCTCATGTGATGTGTTATGTATTATTCTTTCTATATGATTTTGATTATTCTATGATGATGCAATGCTTAGATAGATGTATGTGATGTGATATATGATGAATATGTTGTGATAATGCATGATGTTGTGAGATGTATCTTGAAAATGAGATGTATGATAATGATATGTCATGAGATGTATGATAATGATATGCTGTGAGATGTATCTTGAAAATGAGATGTATGATAATGATATGCTGTGAGATGTATCTTGAAAATAAGATGTATGATAATGATATGCTGTGAAATGTATCTTGAAAATGAGATGTATGATAATGATATGCTGTGAGATGTATCTTGAAAATGAGATGTATGATAATGATATGCTGTGAGATGTATCTTGAAAATGAGATGTATGATAATGATATGAAACTAATTGTAAAATGATATGCAACTAATTGTAAAATGATATGCAACTAATTGTAAAATGATATGTAACTAATTATTTTTGAGCATCCTCATTCTGCATTTGTCATCCCTGTATAGCCACATGTTGTTTGCTTTCTTTGTATGTATCATCATTGAGCATTGATTTGTTTTGGGATATGTTGAAAATTTATACAAGCATAATGGTATAATTGAACCATAATGACCTGAGAAAAATTTACATGATTTTTGATTTTGCAAGATAGCACAAGCATTAAGGTATAATTAAACTAGGACGACCCGAGTGTGGATTGCGTAGAAACAGACAAGATTAAACCATTTGTATGCGTAAAGTGGAATCATGTCTTCAGTGATGTGTTGTGCATCATGTCTCGAGATAAGTATGTGCACAGTACAGATTGCCTCCTCACAGATAGAAAACTAAGAAAATATTGCATCATGTCTCGAGATAAGTATGTGCATAGTACAGATTGCCTCCTCACAGATAGAAAACTAAGAAAATATTGGAGTCCCCACAACGTTCTCTAGCTTTGAAGCATTGTTGAGAAAATATAAAGGATCCAATAATTCAAAAAGTTCAAGTGCAAAAATAGTTAAAACTTTATGCAAGATGCAACATTTGATACTTCAGAAAATCATCCATCGTATTTTGTGAATCCTGTTAAGTGATCAATGTTTTGTTTTTGCGATTGTGTTGTTTTGCTGGATATGATGTTCTGAGTTTGTGACTAGTTTTGATGGCTTGAATGTGCTGCAAGGTTTGAGTACTACCCCTAGCCAAGTGTGCCTCTAAATGGGAATATGTACAATGATTACCAAACCATGGTGAGAGGCAAATAAACTAGGATAATGACTATGCTAAGTATGTCCTGGATGGATATTGTGATAAAAATGTTGGGCGATGGCCAATAGTGATTGACTGTGGATATAATGGTATGGATATAGATAGAGAAGTTGTCCTCTCACAAATAGTGCCTGTTTCCAAGTTTTCACTAGTTGCTTTTATTGTACCTTTTTATTTGCTTTTTCTTGATTTTTTGATATTTTTGATATTTTGACTTTTCCGTGCATTTAGACTACTCAAGTGTAGTATTTCTTCAGATGGATGTTGTTAGTTGGTTCGTTGAGCACATCTCCTTCTGAAGTTGTTAGCTGATAGGTGCCTGATCCATAAGCTGATATAATGACATAGGAACCTAACCAGTTAGGTTCAAATTTCCCTTTCTTTTCCTGATCTTGCTAATTTCTAGGATTTTCTTTGAGTACTAGGTCTCCAATTTTAAAAATTCAAGGAATGACCTTGTGGTTGTAGCTCCTACACATGCATTGTTGATATGCTTTGAGATGAGTGTAGGCATGTTGGCATCATTCATCTAGAAGTTCAAGCTCTTGCAGTCGGTTAACTTGATACTCTTCATCTGGGATTAAGCCTTTCAAAGAGACTCTGAGAGATGGAATTTCTACCTCCAAACATAAAATTGCTTCTGATCCATATACCAAGGAATATGGTGTAGCTCCTGTAGGTGTACGGATGCTAGTTCTGTATGCCCAAAGTACTGGATTGAGTTGTATATGCCAATCTTTTCCTGTATCATTCACTGTTTTCTTTAGGATTTTCAATATTGTTTTGGTGGATGCTTCTGCCTGACCATTCCCCTATGGGTAGTAAGGTGTAGAAAAATGATGTTGGATTTTGAAATTTTCACATAGTTCTCGTACATCTTGGTTTTTGAAAGGCCGTCCATTATCTATGATGATGGAACTTGGAATGCCATATCTGCAGATTAGATAATTAAGGACAAATGAGGCATTTTGTTTCCCAATCACTGTGGTCATGGGGACTACTTCAATCCATTTGGTAAAGTATTCGGTTGCAGTTATAATGAACTTGTGTCCATTTGAATATGAAGGATGAATTTTGCCGACTAAGTCTAGTCCCCACTGACAAAAGGGCCAAGATGTTGTGAATGGTTGTAGTTCCTGTGCTGGTGCATGTATAAGATTGCCATGGATTTGGCATTTAGGACACTTCTTGGCAAAATGGTAAGAGTCTTTTTCCATTGTCGACCAATAATATCCCATTCTTAGAAGCCTTTTAGCAAGAGTAGTGCCGCTTGAATGTGTGCCACAGATACCTTCGTGAATCTCGTGTAAAGCAGAGTCAGATTCATTACGATCAAGGCAACGAAGAAGAGTACCATCTAGACCTCAACGATACAAAGTATTAGTAGTAAGAGTATAACTTGCGGCTTGTCGGATAAAGTTACGTTTTTGATTTTGGGATAGGTCAATGGGTAGGATATTATTCTTAACATATTCGTATATCGGTCCATATAAAGGAGAGTTGGAACCGGTCAAGGCATAGATAACATGGGATTCAGAGTGGTCATAGGCTGGGGAGAATAGTTGCTCTACCAGAAACTCGTAGCGACTCTGTTGCTCTGGGATTTGCAGTAGTGAAGCAATAGTAGCCATTGCATCAACTACTCTATTGTCCAATCTTGGTATTTGCTTGAAGGTGATGTGTACAAAATATTGTTTGAAATCATCAACCATTCGCTTGTAGGGTAGCAGCTTGTCGTCCTTTGTTTGATAGTCATTGTTGATTTGATTGATGACTAGTTGTGAATCTCCATAGACTTTTAACTTTGTTATTCTCCATTCTATGACCATTTTGATGCCCATAACCAATGCGTCATATTCAACAATGTTATTTGTGCATGGAAACATAAGCCTATATGATCTTGGTATAGTGTGTCCTTTAGGGGTGATGAACAAAATGCCAACAACTAAGCCATGTTGCGTGTAGGATCCATCAAAATATAAGGTCCATTGTGTGGTGGAGAGAGAAAGAACATCCCTATCTAGAAACTCGATCTCCATAGTTTGTTTTCTAGGTAGTGGTGCTTCTGCCGGTTGATTTGCAATTGCTTGTTCTTTGATAGCTCTTCGCTCTGTGTAGTGGATATCAAATTCACTGAGGATCATGACCCACTTAGCCAATCTACCTGTAAGAGTTGCCTTGCTAAGTAAATTTTTGAGAGGACCAATTTTTGCAACGAGCCTAATTGTGTGAGCTAGCATGTAGTGCCAGAATTTTTGAGAGGCAAATACCACTGTTAGACAAGCTTTCTCAATGAATGTATAGTTGAGTTCATATCCGTTTGATGTCCTGCTGATGTAGTATATAGCTCGTTCCTTGCCTTGTTGATCCTCTTGTGCTAACAATGCCCCCAGTGATATGTCTATTGTTGAAATGTAAAGAATGAGTGGCTTCCTTTCTATTGGTGGTACTAGAACTGGTGGGTTCATTAGATATTGTTTGATTTGATAGAAGGATTCTGCACATTTGGCTTCCCATTTGAATGGTACATTTTTATGTAGCAGATGATTGAATGGTAGACTTTTATCTGCTAATTGAGCGATGAATCGCCTGATTGATTGGAGTTAGCCTTGTAGAGATCTAAGCTGGCTGATATTCTTTGGTGGTGGCATCTCCATAATGGCTTGTACCTTTGCTGGATCCACTTCAATACCTTTAGTTGAAACTATGTAGCCTAGTAACTTGCCCGATCTAACTCCAAAGACACACTTCTTAGGGTTGAGCCTGACTTGGAATTTTGCTAATCTATCAAAAATCTTTTCTAAGATGCTTATATGTTCTGCTCTAGTGAAGGATTTAGCTAGTAAATCATCCACATAGTCTTCCATGAAGGTATGCATCATGTCATGAAAGATTGCCATCATTGCTTGTTGATAAGTTGCTCCTACATTCTTTAAGCCAAAAGGCATGACATTCCAATAGTATGTTCCCCAAGTTTAGGTAAACGTTGTTCTATCTTGATCCTCTAGGGCTATCTTGATTTGATTATAGCCTGAAAAAACATCCATTAGTGATAGCATTGCATGGCCTACTATGAGGTCTACAATTATGTTGATACTAGGTAAAGGAAAGTCATCCTTTGGACAGGCTTTGTTGACATCTCTAAAATCAGTGCATATTCTGATACTGCCATCTGGATTTGAGACTGGTACAATGTTGGAGATCCATTCAACATAGTTGATGGGTTGAATGAATCTGACATCTAATAGTTTCTTTAGTTCAGCTTTAACCATGAGTGCTATATGTGGATTCATCTTTCACAGTTTTTGCTTGATTGGTTTAACTCCTTAAGCAATGGATTAATGATGCATGATTAATTGTGGATCAATCCCAGGCATATCTACATATGACCAAGCAAAGTTGATTTTCTTTTCTTCAAAAAAATTAATAAATTCTGATCTTTCTTCCTTTGTCAGAGATTCTGCAAGGTGTATAGTTTTGGTTGCTTCTATAGTACCAATGTTGATTGATTGAGTGAGCTCAATCAATATGGGTGATCGGTCATGATAATTCTTAGGAAGAGTGTCAAGTCTCCCATCTTTAGGTGCCTTAAAAAGGTTTTCACCCTCAGATGCATCCTTTATTTTTACTTTTGTGTGATCTATTGCTACCATTGACTGGTTTTAAGCAGTAGATTCTTTATTTTGCTCATTTTTGCGACTGAGAGACTTGGCGCTCCCCTGGTTGCAGACATCGTTACTTTGTTCATTGGTAGAGTCTGTTTTTGGGTTAACGGTACATAAGAAATAGATAATGGATTCATCATTTGGGAAAATTGGTATATCATGAGTTTCAGGTTCGTCCCAATCTATGAGGTCCGGAAAGACAAGTGGTAAGGAGTCATTAGGTGGATCAAGTTTGACTGCTATAAGTGTCAGGACGAAGGTTTCATTGTGGTTAGCCAGGGTGTTAAATAAGTTAAGGATTTTGGTGAGGTCTTCGATGGTATCATCTTCCGTATAGACTTGCTCATACTGCCACTGCTTGTTTTCCTTGGCGTCATAGATATTTTGTGGACCAAATTCAAGTGGTCTAGATTCTGTGCTGCATTCTTCGTGAGAGATGGGTATATGACTGTGCTTTGCACAAATTTCTTCAGTAATGTTAAAACAGCTGCCCCATTCATATTCATTGGAATCAGTCTCAGAGGTACCATCCTAGATTCTATCAGTGGTGTGAACTGGTATGTTGTAGGGTGAGAACAAGATTTTGATGATTGATACAAGTTTGGTAGTTTTCTCTGATTCTGTGTCAGATCCTGCTTCCACTTTTTGCATTTGTTCATATACTGTCTCTGCTTGAGTAGGAATAATACAATCAGGAGGTGATTCCTCTTTGTCGGATATTAGTTCTTGAATATGATGTACTTCCTATAGATGTTGCCTTTGTTTGAATGATGGACTTCTCTTGATGTTGCTTCCTTTCTTGATATTCACGTTCCTTACATATTATCTCTGCTGACTCAAATAGTGCCTCTGACCAGGAGTCTTCGTTGTACTTCTTATTTTCTTTCCACTGAGGTTTTTGATATTTGTGTGGTGCCCTCTTTGGTAGTAGAGTGAGTTCAAAGCCCAATCCCATTTTGTCTTTATTGAATTGTGAAGGAGGATCCAATGGTTCTGTGACGCCTTCCTGATCCTTACCAATAGGTCCTTTGCCATTGTATCCCATTTGTTGCATGATTAAGTAGCCTTTTCCATACAAGTGTGTTGGTATAACTACTTCCACAATAGCTACTCTATCTTCTTCCTCATCTTTATATAGCCAACTAAGGATGTCCTTTTCCTCGGATTCATGTGCTAGAGTGCCGAGTTGGATAAATGTGCCATCAAACTTGGTGATGGGCTGAGTTGCTTGATGTATTGATTTTTTAGGTAATCCATGAGATCTAGGTGATGTTGGCAAGTTGGCCAAACACATGGGTTCCAAAGAGTATTCACCCATGCCTTGTTCTTTGATTTTCATTTTCTGCTTGAAATCCATAGACAGTGATGTAGACTTTTCTTGTTGAAGATCTGGTGTTGAGGAATTTTGTTTCTCTCTATTATGTGGAACCAAGCTGTCTTGGGCTGCCCCCATAGCATTACAATGCTGAAATGGATTATGATCAACTGATATAGAAACCTCCTGCCCATTGTAGGGGAATTTAACACACTAGTGATAAGTGGAGGGTATTGCTTGCATTTCATGTATCCAGGGTCGACCCAATAAGATATTGTATGTGAGGTCTATGTCTAAGACTTGACACATAGTATCCTTTTATATTGATCCTACTTGAATTGGCAACACCACTGTTCCTTTAGATGATCTTTCCTCATCATCATATGCCTTTATAGTGATCTTTTTGCATGGATCAATAGACTCTTCAGAGAAGCCTAATTCGTGGATAAGTTTTAAGGTACAAATATTAAGTTCAGCTCCTCCATCTATTAATACTCATTTAACTCGGTGTTTATAGACCATGACTTCAATATGGAGTGGAGTATTGTGTGGATGGCTCAATGAGATATTATCATGCTAAAAAAAAGTGAGGTTATGAGGCCCTGTCATATGAGCCACCATGGTTTGGAATTTGTCAACATCCAAATCTTGAGGTCCATTTGTTTCCAGTAACGCTTGTTCCAAGATGTCTTTGTGTTTTGTTGAAAGTTTTAGCAACTCAAGTATAGATATTTGAGTAGGAGTTTTGCACAGTTGACTGACTAGATCATATTGAATTTTGGGTACGGTGTTTGTTGTTGACATATGTCCCTTCAAGACATATTTTTGAGCTCTGGTTGTTATGTTGATAGATTCATGTTCACGCCTGTCTTTGATTGTGATAACATTGACTTGATTGTCCTCAGCTGATATGTGATTGATGGTGTTATTATAGATGTGATTGATACAAGCTCCACGTGTATCATTTGAGGTTCAAGCTCCATCCTTGTTGTAGTTTGGAAGATGATTTTTGAAAGCTCCGTGGTCACCATTTGTCTTGAGACCATCCATCGTTAAATCACCTCTATCGATCATGTCTTGAACAATGTTTTTCAGCCTCATGCAATCATTTGTTTGATGACCTTTGTTGCAATGAAAATCACAAAAGTGTGAGTCATTCCACCAGGGTGGTTTGATTTGTGGTTCAAAATTGTTGATTGTGGGTAAAGAGATAATTTTGTTTGCCAGAAGTTCTCTGAATGCTGACTCCAGTGATTGCCCCAATGGTGTGTAAATGCGTTTTGGAAAGTTGTTTGTGTTACCCCATGAGTTTGGATTAGGTCCTCGATTGGTGTATTGTTTTGGGTATTGTTGGTGTTGTTGGTATTGGGTTGATCTTGATTGGTATTCGGTGCATAAGTGTTAGTGCCTGGGTTAGCACTTTTGGGATTCTTTGTAGCTTGAGGATTACCTGATAACACCAACACGGGCTGCTTTGATTTTGGATCATTTGATTCATTTCCTGCTTCATTTCCATTGTTTTTGTTTCTAGTCCAAAATCTGGATTTGTCCAAGTTGTTATTGTTTTGGTTGTTGTAATTGGATGAACTTGTTCCTTCTTTGAAAAATTTCAATGTTCCTTTCTTGACACAGGCTTCTTCTACTTGGATGCCATTCTCAATAAATTTAGCAAAATATGGTATGCATTGGAGTTTGAGTCTATAACTCATCTCACTGTTTAAGTTATCGATGAAAATTTCCACCTTTTCATTTTCGGGTACATCACGAGGATATCTCAAAACCATATGCTGCCAACGTTGAAGGAAGACCATAAATGTTTCATTGTTTTTCTGTTTGGTGTTACAGAAGTCTAATGTGGTGATAGTGTGTTGAATGTTATAGGAATATCGAGTTATGAATTTGTTGACTAGTTCATTGAATGATCTGATGGGAGGTGTGATTTTGGATAACCATTCCATTGTTTGTCCTCCCAAGCTTCTTGGGAATAACCTCATCAAAAAGGTATCATCATGAGCAAATTCAAGACTCATTACATAGAATTCTCAAACATGATCATGGGGATCGCTTTTTCCATCATATTTGTCAAATTTGGGAACATCTGAGTTTGGAGGAAAAGGTACCATGCTCAATCTTCTGTCAAACGGATAAGGACAAATTTTAGTTAATGAATACCGTACTCTTGTCCCTTGTTGCATGTCTTGCATTTGTCTTTGTAACATTTGCATTTGTTGAGTAAGAGCAATCAAAGGTGCATTATTTTGCCGAGGGAAGAATTCTTCCCTTGCATTAGTTTTTAGTTGAAATGGTGTGTGGAATGGTATGTTTTTCTCGGGGATGTGTTGCTCAGGGATGCCTTGCTCAGGCAAGTCCTGTTCTGGTATATTTTGTTTAGGTATGTTTTGCCCAGGGTCACGAGATTCTTCTTCTCTTTGTCATTCTTGATATTCATAATGTCAAGATCCTGTTCTAAAAATGTCTATGTCTAAGTCCTCTAGAAGTTTAACTCCTTTTCTTGTGAGCATGAGTAAGTAATTTTCCTTGTCATTTTCCATGAGTCTTTCCACAAGTTTTTGAAACGAAGCGCTCTCTTGACATTCTTGAAGAAGTTCTTCAAAAATTTTAGTGTCCTCTAGATTTGGATGCTCGAAAGGATTCGATAATCTCTGATTCATGCTAGATTTTGATTGTATTTCACTTTGTTTGTTTTGTTGAGAGCGAGTGATAGTGGGCATCTAGTAGAAGCTCTCTATGACAAAAGGAATGAACTCTTCTTCAATGTTTTGTTCAGGGGTTGGTGGTTCGAATCAGGGTATGTTGTAAGTGATGCACTCGTCGGGAAAGAATGCCAGATTGATCTTTCCTCCATGATTTATTTGTTGGCTGAATGCGGACTTTTGACAGAATGCTCTACTCCTCAATGGCTCCTTGTCAAATTCATTTATTTTATTTTGAAGATATAATCATATATGACGAAGGAATGCTTGATGGGATTTGAAGAGTTGACGATTGATGTATAAAATTTTGTTTCTTTTGGCAAGTTTCAAAGAACTCGGTTGTTGTTTCTTCAACTTAGTGTTATGATAAATATTATTTCTTCTCAGAATATGAGGATTAGTCATGCACAAGCAATCAATGGTTTCCTTTGATTTGTTTTGGATTTAGTTTAGTTTGTTTTGGAAACTCAAGTTCTACTTTATCAAAGTGAAGGTTTAGATGCCCCCTTAGGACAAAGTGTGTCAAATGATATGGAATACAAGGTTTCCCGATATGGAAACTTGATTTGACAACTTGGAGTTTTAAACAAGTGTGTTTTGGGATAGAAATCTGTTTGATTTAAGGACCTGTTTGCCACTTGTGATGATGTTTCCCGATTTTGATAGGAGAGATATGTTTATTTTGTGACTAGTTTCAGATTTCAGACAACTTTGTTTGATGGAAACTTGCTTTTAGAAATAGCTTTTGATACTCTGTTTTGGGTTTTCTGATTTGATGAAGTTGAGGATGATGAAGGAAAGTTTTCGAAATTGTTCTCAAAATTTTCCAAATTGACCTCTGTTTTGCCCCCTGTTTTTCTGGTTTGGCTATGCGCTAAAATAGAGACACGATGCGCTACAAAAAGTTCTCAACAAGCTAGCGAAAAGACCTCACATGCTATGCTGCCCCCTACTATGTGCTAACTGGTTAAAATTGTTTAACTTTGTTTCAACTTTTGTTCAAAAGGTCATGCGCTAATATGGACCTTCTATGCGCTAACAGTTAAACCCTACGTGCTAAAGTTTGGCCCCCACGCGCTAAGCTGATGATTGAACATGCTAAACTGTTTTCAAAATGTGCCAATTGCAACTGTTGGTTTTTAGATTTTGGGTGAAGCGCTACTGTTAAGACTTGACACGCTAAAGAGTAGGTTTAATGCGCTAAAAGATGGTTCCTACGTGCTAAGAAGTTGCTCTTACGCGCTAAACTGCCCTGAAATACATTGACTTGGTTGTTTTTCTGCAATTTTGGAATTTTGCCTTGAGTTTTTAGTGCTGATAGATGACTTTCTGAAGTAACAAATGAAAGCACGACACCAAAGAGACAACCATTTTTCTTAATCTAAATAATAAATGTATGTTCTGCGAGGATGTGTTCAAATCCCCAATGTTTCAATAGGTTTAGATACAACATGCACTTCAATCAGACTCTTTATTCAGGGTCATAAGCAATATCATAGCCCACTAGTATCGATACTCTGTCAGCTTAAACAACCATGTCACCCCCTAGGGGGCGGCTGTTTTTTTGCCTTTTGCCAGAAATTAACCCAAAGTGAATTGCTTCACAATTGAGTAGTTATCTTGGGATATATATGGTGAGCAATCTTGGGGGCGGATTCTTCCCCACCCTTGCACTATGATATTACAAATGTCTAGTTATTGACTCGGCTCAAAGTTTTTATGCTAAGGTTCGTAATCAAGCTTCCTGTTTGACCGTCAGTGATAAACTCCCTCAGGAGGCTTCCCAACCTTTAGAACAAAGGATTTACGTATCTCAAGGATACTAGGGGAAGGCTAATCGCTGTGCCCAATCGTTGAAAAAGACTTTCGTTACTTTCCACTTTTGATTATAGTGGGTTGGAACACTTGGCTTCAAAGCCATTTCCCACTTACGTCGTTCCCTTCACACAAGCCAAAGAATGGATTTAAGAGTTTTTCAACCCCTTGGGAAGATAGGTCTGCTAAAGGTTTTATTGCTTGAAATACTGAAAGCGTAAGAGTGGTTTGGATTTTTGGTCACCCAGTTAAGGGGAAAGCATATACCTTCCACTTTCGAGACAAGGAAATCAAGTTGTTCTTTTTAGCCTTCAAGACAATGATTTGCTAACTTCTATTTGGAGATGTTGCTTCAAAAAGCATGACGTTCCTTTTAACTTTTCAAGGCAATGATTTTCTAATTTGAAAAGAAGAACTTGGTCAACAAAATGAACACGACGCTTTGTCAACAAAATAAATCGATTGAAAGGGGAAGATTTTCCCTCTTTAGTTGAAAAAGACTTTTGAGACTTGGTGTGATTCTTTACTTTGCTAAAACCTAAAATGGATCCTTTTATACACCAAAGGATGGTGAAGTTATTTTTAATCCATTTGTTTGCAAAACTTTGAAAAAACAAATTTGATTTGTTTCTTTTAAAAACCCAATTCAAAAAAGTTTCTCTCCTAGAAAAGCAAGAAAGAAAATTTGCTTTGTGGTTCGTTTTTAAAGCCCAAAATAAAAGTGAGTTTAGTTTTAAGAAGAAGAAAAAAAAGTTTATATCTTAACTAACTTAACTAAGTTAGTAAAAACTTTTAAACTATTTTAATGATCCTAAAACTAAGCTCCCACCTGTAAGAAATTTGTTAAAACCCTGCAAAATTCCAAGTGAATTTGTTAGAAAACCTGTGGACTTCAACAAGTCTAATTTTTTTAATTTTCTGTTACAGTTTTTGGTTTTTGCCTCTATCTATGATGCGCTACAGGACAAAATGTACGCGCTACAAGATACTTTGGATGCGCTATCGGACAGGCCTGACACGCTGAACTATGTTTCAGATGCGTTACTTTGTTTTTCTCCCGTGCTGAGACCTACAGGAAAGTATTATTGGGAATGATGCACTAAGGTAAATGTTGCACACACTATAGAATAGACCCCACGCACCAAACAGTGTGCTTGATGTGCTAAAAGATCCACCAAATGTGCTAAGGGATGTTCCCTACATGCTAATTCCTGTTTCCTGCGTACCTGCAAAAGTGTTTATTTTTAAAAACCAATTTGATTAATGGGGTAGTGCCCCACGGTGGGCGCTAGAAATGTATGCGGGAAAAGCGGGGTGATGAAAGTTAAAATGTGAAAAATAAAGCTCAAAGAGGCTTGCCCACACACCCAGAGGACTTCTTGGTGCAAGTTATGGACTCATGAAGAATGACTCAACTTCCCAAGGTTGGTTCCATGGTTCTCTATCTCACAAGGTCCCTCAAGCCAATGCCTTTGTTCTTAGATCACTGAGAAAAGTGGCTTAGGGATGACAAATGCAAGAACGAGGGATGATTTGATTGATTTTAATATGAATGCATCCTATTTATGCATGATTCTACAAATGCAATAAACTAGATTATAAGATGACAAGATTAGTAGCAAAACTATCCTAACATGATACACTAGTTTATGAGTTAAGCTAATGATAAAGGAAATAGTCTAAAATGCTTATTAGATTAATTCCTATTGCAAAGAGAGACTAGATGTATTGATAAAATTGAGCATAAATGAAATACTAAAAGCTTGCATGGATCCTTCAAAATGGAGGAAGGAGAGCTCTATTTATAGTGAAAATAGGGCAATGGATGGCTAGGATTGAAAGAGGTAATCAAGGGTCAAGTTTGAAAGTTGTCAATCCATGTTTTCAATTTTCACCAATGAAATGGTGACAATTGTCAACATAAGGCTGGTTGAGAGGGGAGGTAGGAAGCATTAATGCTCGAGAAGACATGAAGGTTACCTTAGGAGGTAAGAGTTAAGGTTAGGTTAAGGTTATCCATTGGATAAAGCTTTTACCCAAGGGGTAAACTCTTGTGCAAAGGTTAAAGGGATAACCATGGTCAAAACAATAAATGTTTGATGAGACCCTTGGGTTAGATGAAGGTTAAGCTAGGTAAAAAGTCTCTAACCATGCCACAAAGGGTTAGTTAACCATTAATGGTTTGAAGACTTTGGGGACAAATTTGCAAGAGTCCTTCCAAATTTGGGGGCATTCAACAAGTTAGCTTGTTGAATGAATAAAGGCTTTAATGCCTTTCGAAGACTTTACTCCAAATTTTAGAAGTGACCTCCTCAAATTTAGGGAAAGGGGATAATGAATAGGATTGGGTTAATTGATTAGGTTTAGATGGATTCTAGAAGAAATTAGGAATAGGGTTTAGGATGCAAGTGGGAGATGTAGGAAAATGCAAGTGGATGATGAATAATAGGATTTATTAAAATAAATTGCTTTATTTCAATTTGGTTGTAATTTGGGAAATTGAATAAATTAGATTTATTCAATTTGGGGTAGACTATTAATTAAATGTAAATTTAATTAAAAGTAGAGAGAAGGGGTTTAATTAAATAAAATGATTTATTCAATTAAATGATGTAAAAGGTTCTAGTGAATTTAATTAAATAAATTGAATAATTTACTTAATTAAATAGAGGAATGTGGGTGATTTAGTTAAATTAGATTTAACTAAAATAGAGGAATGAACATAAAATATTCATTTAGGAATATGGTCATGTTTATATGTCTACATTAATCACTACCTGGGAGGGAATGAAGACAAAATTCTTGGATAAATATAAAGACTATTGTAGAGGAATGGACCCGACATGGTGATGATATCTTCAGAAGGACACAAAAAGAAGATGAAAGTTTGGAAGACTATTTGGAAAGGTTTTTATTTAGTGTCAGCAAATCTAAACATAGTAACTTAAGTGAAGACTCTATGAAGTTGATCTTTGTGAGGGGCATCAATGATGACTGTGTTGACTCCTTAGATCTAATGGGAGGAGGAGATATTACTCAAGTTCAATGGGATGACATCAAACAAATCCGTCAAAAATATTCAAGAGCTGCAACAAAAAGGGGAAGACACTATAGGTCTGGTTCTTCAATTGCCAAGTCATCTTCAACAATCTCAAGAATGGAAATAACTCATATGTTGAAGGATTTTAAAGAAGATACAATTAATAATATGGCTACCCAATTGGATACCTTGTAGGCAAATAATAAGCATGAGGAGGCAGAGGATATGCTTGTTGAATTTTGTCCTCACTGTGGACAAAAGAAGAAGGACTATAGATGCAAATTGTTAGCTAAAATTGATAGCCAATAGAGTTCCCCAGATTTCAAGCTTGTCTATGGAGATGATGAACAACTTTTATATGTTTCACAAAGGAGGCCTTGGCCTTCAAGACAAGGTATGCCACATGATCCATTGTCATTTTCTAATCCTTATATGAATTTCAATGCACAAAACAATCAGTCGCAACCTCCATATTCCCAAAATTTTGGAAATTGTACTCCTCAAAACCCTTGGCTTAAATATCAGAATTCCTCATCTCAATGGCAACAGCCACAAGGGAATTGGTCTCCTCCTCAAGGTAACCTGACAACAATCACCACAATGGAGGGGAGGACAACAGTGGGCAAACCAGTCACTAGGTTTCCTGCAACCACAACAACAGTCCCAATAGCCAGCTTTAATGCCACTAGCTCCTAATGCTACTCCATCCAAGCCAACCCAATTTCCAACTCAGCCTATTCTAAATCCAAATAATAAAACACAACAACAAAAACAAGTCTTTTCAACTGATCCTAATAACTATCCTGCATATTCTCTCAATATAAGTGATATTTATTTGAGATCAGGGACAACATTGCCTACTCCATCTCCTCCAGTCATAACAGAGTTACCAACAGAGGAGACTGCTCAGGAAAGCATGCCTGATAAATTTGGAAATCCTGAGCAAGTTTAGTAGTTAGAAACCCCAAATATACCTATAAGAACTCCCCCATTTCCTCAAATATTGCAATTAGAAGTATCTAGGCAGCAAGATGATATAGCCTTTGATCTTATTGATCAACTAAAACATATATGTGTTAAAAAACCACTCTTTCAAGCTATTAAAGATATTCCCATATATAGAAAAGTTATTAAAGAAGCCTATTTGAAGAAACTTGGGAGGAAGAAAAAGGATCCAAAAATAGTGCATGTAGTAGGACAGTTGGCTAATATTATGTTGGGAAAAATAACAGTCCCTAAATATTCTGATCCAGGTAGCCCTATTGTCAAGATAGTTATTAATGGAACTCAAATAAAAAATGCCTTGATAGACTTGGGAGCAACAATAAATGTGATGAATAAGGATGTCATGCAACAACTCAACATTACTAATCTCAGGTCAACTCCAACAGTCCTGTAGCTTGTTGATAGCTCAACTGTTCGACCTGAAGGAATGGTTGAAGATATTTTTGTCACATTAGATTCTTGGGAATATTTTGCTGATTTCATAATCCTCTCTCCAAAGGAAACATTAAGAGGATATCCAATTATTTTGGGAAGACCTTGGCTGGAAACAACTACTACATATATAGGTTGTAGATCTGGAGATATGACAATTTCAGATGGCATTACTACTAAAACACTTGCACTCCATTCTCCAGCACAACCTCAACTTGATCAAGAATGAGTAGTGTGGTCAGACATAGCAGAAGAAGAAAAGGAAATTAATAGCACTTCAAGAGGATGATACAATACTTTCTAACATCATAAGGAATCATTATGGAGCAGCTTCGCAGTCAGTGGGTATACTAGTAAGTCCTCTACGTACCCTTCTTCCATCTGCAGGCTTATTAAATTCTCCTGTAGCCACATATATGTTTCACACATTGCTACCACAGGAGATTCAAACCTCTTGTCTGTCTGAAATATCTAATGTAGAATCAGTAACTCCAATAGAAGTTGTTGTAGGGAGAAATATGAATATCAATGGTCAATTGCCAACAGATCAAAGATTGTCATTGATAGAACTACTTAAAGCCCAACAACAAGCTTTTGCATGGGATTATCAAGACATGAAAGGATTAAATCCTACATCGTGTACCCATAGAATTTATATCAAAGAGGATTGTAAACCAATTAGACAACCTCAAGGAAGGATTAATCCTACTTTAAGGGAAATAGTTAAAGAGGAACTGCAAAAATTGCTTCATGTAGGATTCATATACCCTATTTCAGATAGTCAATGGGTTTCTCCTCTGGTTATAGTTCCCAAGAAAGGATGAAAATGGAGAGTTTGTGTGGACTATAGGGACCTCAACACTGCTACTAAAAAGGATCATTTCCCACAACCTTTTATAGATCAAGTGTTAGAATTGTAGATGTATAAAAATGACCATATTTCTAAATGAATATTTTATGTTCATTACTCTATTTTAGTTAAATCTAATTTAACTAAATCACCCACATCCTTCTATTTAATTAAGTAAATTATTCAATTTATTTAGTTAAATTCACTTAAGTCCTTTACATCATTTAATTGAATAAATCATTTTATTTAATTAAACCCTCTTCTTTCTACTTTTAATTAAATTTACATTTAATTAATAGTCCACCCTAAATTGAATAAATCTAATTTATTCAATTTTCCAAATTGCAACCAAATTGAAATAAAGTAATTTATTTTGATTAATCCTATTATTTCTCACCCACTTGCATTTTCCTACATCTCCCACTTGCATCCTAAACCATATTCCTAATTTCTTCTAGAATCCATCTAATCCTAATCAATTAACCTAAACCCATCCATTATCCCTTTTCCCTAAAATTGAGGAGGTCACTTCTCAATTTTGGGGGAAAGTCTTCCAAATGCATTAAAACCTTTATCCATTCAACAAGATAACTTGTTGAATGCCCCCAAATTTGGAAGAACTCTTACAAATTTATCCCCAAAGTCTTCAAACCATTAATGGTTAACTAACCCTTAGTGACATGGTTAGAGACTTTTTTCCTAACTTAACCTCCATCTAATCCAAGGGTCTCATCAAGCATTTATTGCTTTGACCATGGTTATCCCTTTTACCTTTGCACAAGAGTTTATCCTTTGGGTAAAAGCTTTATCCAATGGATAACCTTAACCCAACCTTAACCCTTACCCCCTAAGGTAACCATGAGGTCTTCTCAAGCATTTAATGCTTCTTACAACTCCTCTCAACCAACCTTATGTTGCCAATTGTCACCATTTCATTGGTGAAAATTGTGAACATGGATTGAGCAACTTTCAATCTCAACCCTTGATTAACTCTTTCAATCCTGGCCATCCATTGCCCTATTTTTGCTATAAATAGAGCTCCCATTCCTCCATTTTTATATATGCAAGCTCTTAGTATCACACTTATGCTCAATTTTTAGCACATCTAGTCTCTCTTTGCAATAAGAATTAATCTAATAATCATTTTAGACTTCTTTCATCAATAGCTTAATCATATAACTAGTATATCATGTTAGGATTGTATTTATGCTAACCTTGCCAGCTTATAATCTAGTTTATTGAATTTTGTAGAATCATGCATAGATAGGTTGCATTCTCATGTTAAAATCAATCAAAAGCATCCCTCGTTCTTGCATTTGTCATCCCTAAACCACTTTGCTCAGTGATCTGAGAGCATAGGCATTGGTTTGAGGGACATTGTAAGATAGAGAACCATGGAACCAACCTTGGGAAGCTGATTCATCCTTCATGACTCCATATCTAGCATTGAGAAGTCCTGTGGGTGTGTGAGCAAGCCTCTTTGAGCTTCACTTTTCACATTTTGAGTTTCATTGACCCACTTTTCCCGCATACAAGACTCTCTAGCAGGTAAGCAATACTTTTCATTTTCGGATGGATTTAGTGGTTATAAGCAGATCAGAATAGCTCCAGAAGATCAGGAGAAGACCACCTTTACCTGCCCTTGGGGCACATATGCCTATTCAGTCCTCCCTTTTGGTTTATGTAATGCTCCTGCAACCTTTCAAAGGGTAGTTCTTAGTATATTTTCAGACATATCCCATGATTGTATGGAAATTTACATGGATGACTTCACTACATATGGAACTACATTTAAGGAGGCATTACAAAATTCGAGAAAAGTATTGTAGCGATGCGAAGATCACGATCTATCCCTCAACAGTGAAAAATGTTTTATGATTATGCAAGAAGGAATAGTGTTGGGGTATCAAATCTCTCAATCAGTATTCAAGTAGATCCAGCTAAAATTGAGGTAATACTTAATCTTCTTGCCCCTGTTAAATAGAAGGATTTGAGAAGTTTTCTAGGCCATGCAGGGTACTATAGGAGATTTATCAAGAATTTTAGTCAAATAGCAGGGCCATTGTATTCTTTATTGACAAAGGATGCTAAGTTTGAATGGACAGTTAAATGTGAAGATGAATTTTCTAAACTAAAAGAAGCCTTAACTCAGGCCCCTATACTTACAGGACCTGACTGGTCAGTTCCTTTTTACATTCATATTGATGTATTTGATTTTCCAATAGGAGCAGTTTAAAATTTGCAAGGACCAGAACTTAATTATACTGTTATTGAAAAGGAGATGTTAGTTGTCATCTATGCCCTTAATAAGTTCATGCACTATATAACAAGATATCAAATATTTGTGCATACTGATCATGTAGCCATTAGGTACTGTTAGTGAACAGATTTGTCTTCTCAAAACACCTGCACAAAATGACTCCTAAACACCCAAGGCTGAAAGACAAACTTGCAATGCAATGAATCAAATAACTTGCTATGCCTTTAACCCGAAGACAAAGAAGGTAAACTAACATTCATCCATTAACATGAGATGAATGTGATTACAGATTTAATGAGTTTAAAGAAAACTAGATAAAAGGCACAAAGGCCATTTGTCAAATCTTCCAACTTCAAGGAAACAAAGAAAGATTGACATTTCATTTCAGACATATGAGCAATTAAAATTCAAAGATTTTAACAAACGCATATGCATTTCAAATGAACATGATAGCATCTGAAATGATTGGGACAACTCAAAGATCATCTCCAATCAAAGAAAACATCATTAAACTCCAAGATTTAACATACGTTCTCGTCATTTTACAAATACCAAAAACATGGCTCAATGACCATTCAATCCTGCAGAAAATCTCCCCTCCCTCACCCACAAGTTACATGAGAAGAAGAAGAAGAAGAACCCTTGCTCTTTTAATCATTTCACCATAAATAGTTACATGAGATCATTATTCGGTTTTATAACCGAATCTTGAAAAACCTTTTCACTTACGCTTTACGCTTTTCACTTTCCCCATTACTCTTTTTTTATAACATAAAATACTTATAAACATTTAGAAATATAATTCTCTAAAGTTTATAATAATATTCGGATAAGTGGCACTTGAATATTTTAAACCAAAATGAAAATATTCAATATGCTGGGCGGGCTGAAAATATTTGTGACAGTCAAAGTTTGTCTCGGTATAGGGGCCATAACTTTTGTTTCCACCATTGGATCTTTCTCAATTTTGGATATGTTGGTCAAAACCTAGTCTTCTCCATTCTCACTAGAGAGATTTCAAAAATAATGCCTGAGGAAAAAGATATGAGCTATTGTGTGCGGGTCTATATGACTGCCATAAAATCAAACTTGCAGAGCTTGAACCTTGAACTTCATCGAACTGTTTGAACATCCTTGAACTGTTCGAACATCCCTGAACTGTTTGAACTTCCCTGAATTGTTTGAACTTTCCTAACCTGTTTGAACATCCTTGAATTGTTTGAACTTAATGAACCTGCTTGAACCGAATGAACTGTTTGAACTTCCTTGAACTGTTTGAACAGTATATGACATATCACTTGCACAACACTTAAGTGAACGTTAGCCCGAAAATGTCTTAGACTTAGGACTTGCGGTACCTAAATGAACACTACGAACTCTATTCAAGATGGTTCAAGGGGTTCAAGAGGTTCAAGAGACCATTGAACCTTAATGTTAAGGATCTAAAAAAAATGATTTACAAGCAGATAAGGGATTGAACCAATGAATTTTTAACAAGACAAAGTCTCAACTAAAATTTTTGCAAGGCGACTCACTCTTGTTATGAGGGACGAATGAAAAGGTAACATTGGCTCTGACTGGGGATTGCATTTTGTGAAGAAGAATGCAAAGAACTCTGAATCTCTGGTTGAAAAGACAAGTGCCTAGCACCATTGGGCAATAGAGTCACAAAGAGTGGAAGGGAAAATTCTTGCAATGTGGGTGGAGGGGAGCAGGGCTAAACTAACAAACTAAAACTGAAAATGAGGAAAGCCAAAACAACAAACCACCCAGACAAGTGGCAGGCCCAAAGCTTGGGCATTATTCAAACTAACGTTACACACACCAAAGATATATACAATATGTACATAAGTAGGAAAAAATCCTACCACAATAACCGGAAGCAAGAACTTACACGAAGCCATTGACTGGCTGAGAGAAATAGGAGCCTTTACGGAGCAATTGACGATGCCTCTTCGGTGTAGTCTTTAGAAACTGCCATCTGACGACTCCATTAATGTTATAAATCATATTAGCAACATGTAAAACTTTCTTGAATAACCATCCACCCCCAAAAAGCCATTCTTCATCATAAATTTTTGATTTTCCTTGGGCCTTTTGCATATCATTTCCCAAATGATTTTCAATTTTGGGCTGAAAGAAATGATGTCTAGAAACCTCCTCAAGGGAAACTACATAATCTTCAAAATAAATGATACCAAGATCATCAATTTTTACAAAATCTCTAGTATCATGACATATTTCAGCAAAGCAAGCTGTTTTATTAAGCATGAAATCTTCTTTGATAGTTGATCCTTCTTGTTGCTATGGCATCTCATAGGCATGGTCATCTTCAACACCAATTTGCTCCTTCTTGCTTGCTGATGGTTTTTGCACAACGGATTTTCTCTTGATAAGGACAACACCATAGAAGGATTTTAGATATCCTACTTCCCTTGCCAAGTCTTCTGTAACTTCTTTGATTGGGTTTTCTTTAAATGGTGGAATAAAGATAAAAATATCAGAGATATCTTCACTTCTTGCTAGAACCCAATATTTTAAAATTTCTAGATATCTTTGATATACCTCACGGTATTCATTTTCAATAGAGCCGCCAACCTCCATCCTCGGGGAGGTACCTTCAAATTTCTGAGAAAAGAAAACACTGAGACTGCGATTCCTTTCCCCAGCAGAGTCGCCAAAAATTTGTTAGTGAACAGATTTGTCTTCTCAAAACACTTGCACAAAATGACTCCTAAACACCCAAGGCTGAAAGACAAACTTGCAACACAACAGTTGAGTCACTTGCCACAATTATATACAAGTGCTCTCTACTTATTTTCTAAGGCGCAACTACCTTCGTATGATTTGCAATGAATCAAATAACTTGCTATGCCTTTAACCCAAAGACAAAGAAGGTGAACTAACATTCATCGATTAACATGAGATGAATGTGATTACAAATTTAATGAGTTTAAAGAAAACTAGATAAAAGGCACAAAGGCCATTTGTCGAATCTTCCAACTTCAAGGAAACAAAGAAAGATTGACATTTCATTTCAGACATATGAGTAATTAAAATTCAAAGATTTTAACAAACGCATACGCATTTCAAATGAACAGGACAACATCTGAAATGATTGGGACAACTCAAAGATCATCTCCAATCAAAGAAAACATCATTAAACTCCAAGATTTAACATATGTTCTCTTCATTTTACAAATACCAAAAACATGGCTCAAAGACCATTCAATCCTGCAAAAAATCTCCCCTCCCTCACCCACAAGCTGCTGAAAGAAAGAAGAAGAAGAAGAAGAAGAACCCTTGCTCTTTCAATCATTTCGCCATAAATAGTTACATGAGATCATTATTCGGTTTTATAACCGAATCTTGAAAAACCTTTTCACTTACGCTTTTCACTTTCCCCATTACTCTTTTTTTATAACATAAAATACTTATAAACATTTAGAAATATAATTCTCTAAAGTTTATAATAATATTAGGATAAGTGGCACTTGAATATTTTAAACCAAAATGAAAATATTCAATATGCTGGGCGGGCTGAAAATATTTGTGATAGTCAAAGTCTATCTCGATACGGGGGCCATAACTTTTGTTTCCACCGTTGGATCTTTCTCAATTTTGGATATGCTGGTTGAAACCTAGTCTTCTCCATTTTGACTAGAGAGATTTCAAAAATAATGCCTGAGTAAAAAGATATGAGCTACTATGTGTGGGTCTATATGACTGTCATAAAATCAGACTTGCAGAGCTTGAACCTTGAACTTCATCGAACTGTTTGAACATCCTTGAACTGTTTGAACATCCCTGAACTGTTTGAACTTCCCTGAACTGTTTGAAATTTCCTGACCTGTTTGAACATCCTTGAACTATTTGAACATAATGAACCTGCTTGAACCGAATGAACTATTTGAACTTCCTTGAACTGTTCGAACTTCCTTGAACTGTTTGAATAGTATATGACATATCACTTGCACAACACTTAAGTGAACGTTAGCCCAAAAATGTCTTAGAATTAGGACCTGTGGTACCTTAATGAACACTACAAACTCTGTTCAAGATGGTTCAAGGGGTTCAAGAGGTTCAAGAGACCATTGAACCTTAATGTTAAGGATCTAAAAAAAATGATTTGCAAGCGGATAAGGGATTGAACCAACAAATTTTTAACAAGACAAAGACTCAACTAAAATTTTTGCAAGGCGACTCACTCTTGTTATGAGGGACAAATGATAAGGTAACAGGTTCCTCATGAAAAAAGCTCCATTACTGGTAGATTAGCAAGATGGTTGTTATTAATGCAAGAATTTGATATTACTATTATTGATAAGCCCGGGAAGCAAATGTGGTGGCAGATTTTCTATCAAGGATTCAAACACCAAACAATAGTGAAGTTATTAATGATTCTTTTCCAGATGAGAATCTATTTTCTATCATTTCTAATAGTCCATGGTATGCTGACATAGCCAACTACTTCGCAGCTAACAAGACACCCTCACATTTCTCACCCAAAGAAAAGATATTGTTGGTAGAAAAGAGTTTCAACTTCTCTTGGATTTCAGATTGCTTATTTTACACAGGTCCAGATTAGATTATGAGGCACTGTGTAAGGGAAGATGAGACATATGACATGCTTCATACCTGTCATGATGAACCTTGTGGAGGTCATTTTGTAGCCAAAAGAATAACTTTTAAGATATTAACTATAGGGTACTATTGGCCAACCTTGCATAAGGATGCAACTCAATACACCAAGAAATGTGACAGGTGTCAAAGAATGGGCAGACCAACTCGGTCTGATGAAATGCCTCTACACCCTCAGGTGGTTGTTAAGCCATTTGATAAATGGGGACTAGACTTTGTTGGGCCAATTGATCCACCATCCATTGGTCACTCCTATATTCTTGTTTGTATTGACTATGTTACTAAATGGGTAGAGGTCAAAGCCTTCAAGCATGCCCGAGATAATAAGATGGTTGAGTTCTTATATGAAGAAATCTTCACTCAGTATGGAGTTCCTAGAGAAATAGTAATAGATCAAGGGGCACAATTACTTCTACTTTGATCACAACCCTGGTTAATGAATACAATGTCAGGCATAGGAAATCCACTCCTTATCATCCACAGTCTAATGGACAAGCAAAGGTTACTAACAGGGAGCTTGAATCAATATTGACAAAAACCGTAACACTCAATAGGAAAGATTGGTGTAGAAGACTCTTTGAGGCTGTATGGGATTATAGAACCACCTGGAAAACTACAATAGGGTTTACACCATTTCAAATGGTGTATGGAACAAAATAAATGATGCCTATTGAGTTTGAACATAAAAATTTAAGAACAACTATATCCTTAGATATGACACTTTCTGCAACACAAGAAGAAAGGATCTTGCTGCTTAATGCTTTGGATGAAATAAGGAAATTTGCCTTGTAGCATATTGAATCTGTTCGGAATCAGTGCACAAAATGGAATGATTGCTATATCAGGGATAAATCATTCAAGCCGGGTGATTGGGCCCTTCTCTATGATTCTCGGGACAAAGATAACTTAGGCAAATTGTAGACCAAATGGTTAGGGCCTTATGAGATAGTTGAAACATTTTCTAATGGTGCTGTCACATTATCTACCATAGATCCTGTTAAGTTTAAATTATTAGTCAATGGTCATCGGCTACACCTATACCTTAAAACTATGAGCAAAGATGACTTCCTACAGTAGTTTTCCATTGCCCAGCATGCCAAGATTCCTGCAGCCACTGATGACGGCTTGACCATCACCACTCCATCTTAATATCCTAATAAACACTTCTGCATCTCGAGGGAGTACTTTTTTGCATAATAAATATCTCATTCTGTATTCACTCATTTATTTCCTTTCACTTCATCCATTATCGCATCATTTTCCATGCATAGTGACATCATATCTTTCAAATGCAGTCATTCTCGCGTGATATAAGGTACACTCATGTGTCATTATTTTTGCTACATGTATATAATTAAACCATATTACTTCTCATTATGATATTTTGCATACGATCATTTGTATTAATCCTCCTCCGCATGTGTAGACACCTTTTAAACCTTAGGTTGGGGGGGGGGAGTACACTGATACTTACTCTAGTAGATAATTATGATGTCCTCTCGGATTGCATTTTATTTTTTAAAATTGCTAGTTTGAGGTGATATCTTGTGTTCTGCTTGTCTGTCTATTTAGAGTAATTTTTAAGATTGCAACTAGGTTCCGACCAAGTAAAAACATTGAGTATGATATAATATAGAACATAGTGCAAAAACTGAGTAGATTTATGCCATTTTAAAAGTTGAAAGTATTATTGCTGTAATGGGTGGTCCACCTATTCGACATGAGCCGACAATCCATGAAGTTCTCCTTCAGGACTAGGATTGTGAACTAGTATTTAGGAACAGTGGATGGCTGGATTATTTCTTAAAGTTGATAGAGTTTAATGAAGAAATTGTGAGGGAATTTACCCGCACACTGTCAAATGGAGAAGCTCAGGTATAAGGTTTAATAGTAGTGGCTATAAAGGAGAGGATATCAGAGGTAACTGGGCTACCAACAGATGGGGAGAAGTACTCAAAGTCCAAGGATGCATGCAGTACAAGGGCAGAATTTACACATCCAAGAGACCTGCCATTAGTAGTAGATAGGCAAGGAGCTAGGTGAGAATCCCTTCCGCTTGAATGGAGAGCACTGGCATTGTATGTCTTAAAATATTTAACTTGTGAAGGACGGTTTTCATGTCTGCATTCTCATCACTTCAAGCTCCTAAGTCATCTTCGCCATGGAAGAAGGATGAACATTCCAAGCTTATTGTACAACCTTCTTTCTATAAGTGCAACAGAGACTCAAAAAGGTAGGCCTCACTCTATTTCTCACCATTGTCTAATTAAGCTTTTAGTTGAAAAATCCTTGAGAGATGTTTGTCCAATGCTCTAGAATGAATTTGTTGAAACCATAATGTTTAGGGTAGAGCACATAGTTATAGAGGAACTTCTTCCATCTCAAGAATAAGAAAACCTTGTAGAACCTGGTTCCCCTCTTGAACCCTCATCCTCGTTGAAAACCTCAGAAAAAAATCTTCCTGCAACAGAGGAACCCTTACAAAAAGAAACTGAGGCAGGGGTTCCTCCTCAAGGTTCAAGAAAAACTAGGGCTTGCACACGAAAGGAAAAGGACAAAGAAAAACAAGTTGATATAGAGCATAAGGACAAGAAAAGTAAAAATGAGAATGTACCCCTTCCTGTGGATAAAAAGAGAAAAATTATAAAACCAGTTCCAGTAGTAACTATTGAGGTAGTTGAAGAGGTGGCTACAGGAAGTAGCCCTACAGCCAGAAAAGGGAAAGTTCGAAGAAATAGTGGTAGGCTCCGTAAAAAGCATAAAAGCCAAGACCAATCAACTGAGCCAAAAATTACCATCTTGATTGACTCCCTAGAACAAGAGCAATACAATCCGCTTCATCATGATATCCCTCCTTCTCCATCTAATGAACCTTAAATGGAACATGAAGAGGAGGAAGAAATGAAAAATATGGGGGAAGAGCAGGAACTGCAGCTTCAAAAAGAAGAGGAGCTTCCGAATATAGAGCAGCCACAAGAAGAAGTTGATTTTGAGAGACTAAACAGTTTAGCATCTGTTTTAGAGAAGGTTATTGAAGCAGGGAGTAAAGTAAAAATGAAGAAACCTAGGGCACCTATTCATAGACCACCTACCTCTCTTACTAGTCATGTGGTGGGACTTGCTCTTTATGAGGATTGGGGATTGGAGAAAGTAAAAATTCAGATGATAATAGATTGGCAGAAGAAAGTTATTGCGCAAAATGATGAGGAAATAGCCCAGCTTAAAGCTAAGGTAGAAACAATAGCCACCATGGTTCCACAACTGATGCAATGTCCAGCTCCTCCTTGTGTCTACTTTCTATATTTATAAGAACAACACATCACTTTCCAAATGATGAGGATTGTTAGGGATTTCAGTCCCTCATTGCAAACACTAGAAAAATTTTACAATGCTTTTTAGACGTCTCCTATAGAAATAAAAAACTTACTCTGTGAATTGTATGTCCACAACTATGTTGTCCCTAATGATGTTAATTGGAACCCTCTCCTTTACATTGGAGATATTTAGTTTAGGGCTCTTATGTCATGGATGCAGAATGAAATATCAAGGGGAGAGTAGTTTTAGGTGCATCATAGGGAAGAACTTGAGCTTTCATTGCCCTTAAGGGCTGAATCAAGAGAACCTAGGTGATTTTACTTTGATTGGCAAAAGATTGTATATGAACCAGACTATGTAAAGGAAATCCTACCCCTGAGGGAAGAAGTGTATAAAGAACATGAACAAATGGCTCCAAAGGAAGGACATGAAGCAAAAGAACATATAGTCCAACACTGGGATAGCCTAACAAATGAATTAAAGCAATCTGAACAACACTTTGTGTGAAATTACCATACAACATTAAACAGAGCACCCAAGTACATGCACTTGGGAAGAATAAAGGGATGACATTGGCTTCAACTCACTTTTGAACATCCAATCCTCCCATGGCCACTGATGGGATGCAGGGATAGTGACCCATTGTACAGTGAAGCAACAGAACATACCAGGTGGAAGAGATGGAGAAAATGAAAGGATTCTACTAGAGCTTAAAGAATGGTGGTTCTGGGAAGGTTACTCCAGGCAATTTTTGAATTAATGCCAGAATCCAAAATTTTCCTGTTGCTGGAGGATCAACAAGAAGTTAGGTTAGGGGGAGATGACGAGCCTAAAAAATGACTCTATTTTTATAGATTTATGATATAATACTCCTACCTAGGTCTTATGATTAGATGACATTTGGATTATAATGTTTTCCTAAGATGATACCTTTTAAGCCATTTTGAAACTGGTTTAACCTATACCTAAGGATGTCATCCATTAGTTTCAAATGATCTGTCTATGCAAATATCGGAAGTTAATTATAAATATGGTTTATGTTATATCATGTAAGCATTAGTATATATGCAAGTTGTTGTGCGTGTTAATATCTTGATGCAGGGTCAACAAAGGTGAAGTAAAGACAAATGGCGGTTCAAAAGATCATCAAGTATATAACCGCAATACAGACCCAATCAAAAGAATGTAGTTATGATCAAGACCACTTGACTGGTTCTTCAACAGATTGATTTATGAAAACATTTATAAATATTCCTAGTGGATCTTAGATCTAGGAGGCAGTCATGCTATATTTTCTCAGCTGCAGTACAGATGTTGTTCTGCTGTCCTGTGCTAACTTCTTCTTCTTCTTCTTTTGTTAATAATTCTTGTTCACCTATTCCGTAGGGATGTGGGTAGTTAGTTAGAAGTTTGTTATCAACTTTCCTATAAATAAAAGGATCTCTCTCCTCTCGGGAATAACAGAGAAAAAGATAGTATTTTGTAATACACAATTTTCTGGTGTTATGTATGTATTTTCCAGTCAAGATGAAATAAAGAGATCAACATGATTTTGGATCATTAGATAAGTGTAATCTGAAGTTCTGGAAATACTCACTCAAGGGGGCCCACTTGGTGAGTAATCCTTTGTATGTTTTAACTAGTTTTCTTACTTTTGTAATAGTTTTTTTTGCAGTTGTCTGTTCCTGCAGCCATAGAAGACAATTCTTGTGTCTGTTCCTACAACCACGACAACAGAGTAGTTCCTGCTGCTCACCAAAACTTTATCTTTTAACATCAATTGTTTAAAGCAATTTCCAGTTTAGGATTAAGTATTAGTTTATTAGAGATTCTGTGTGTTTACTTTAAGAAGAATTTCCTTTCCTGCAGTTATATAAAATGGTTGCAATATGAACTTGGTGCACATACAGTGTTGGCCCATTTCAAGTTTACATCCCTAGTTGATAACTAAATGAGCCTTTGCCATAGGAAAAGTTAGCTATTCAAGGATATTCAATCTCTGAATTGAATTTTATCACCTAGTTGTCATTCCAGTTGTGAGGACCAACCTTGTTTATCTCATGAAATCTTTTAGTATAGTTAATGGCTTAATGTTTTGAGTATTTCATTCTTTTTCTTTGGTCTAGGCAACTTTGTGCAAAACTGGGTAACAAATACACAAAAACAACAAATGAGCTAAAGTTTTTAACGTATGCATGATTATTTTTAACATATGCACTAAAACATTTAATAAATACACTAATTCATTTAATAGATGCGCTAAAACTCTCTGCAGATGTGTGATTTAATTGGGAAAATGTGCTAATCTATTCAACATATGCATGAAACTGTCTAGTCTAGGTGATTTTGCCATTTGAGTCTTCTTGATTCTGTGATTGTACCAGAGGCTTTTCATGGACGTTATTAAGATTTTTTATTATCATTGATATTTATTTTTTGGTTATTTATTACTATTATGGCTCCAACAAGTTGATAAGCCTTTTTGTAGAGGAATGTATTATCAAGGCTCTTGTTTATTGCATGATATTGGCATTATGGCTTATGTGTATCATTGGTATTCTATGTTACGAAGATCTTGGTTATTCAGATTTTAGTTGTGAGTCCTTCTTGCTTGATTGCTTAGGTTATTAAGGTCTAGGTGCATGATTAGGGGGAGTGGGATTCCATGAGTCTTCCGAGGTCACGAGGAATAGACTGCTAGGATTCTTGAGAAATAAAGCTGGGGTCTAGACTATCTAGATAACTTATGAGGGGTTTTCTTGTAATTTAATAAGTGATAACTTAATAATTAGTCTTAGGTGGGTTGGGTAGCAGTAACTCATCTAAGAAAGATAATAAATGTGTTTGTGTACCCATCTCATGGATCAGAGACTAGAGTGAGGTGGAATATCTGGTAATCGGGTAAACCGAACTCCCTTGATTTCCTCAAAGGTTGAGACGGTTCCGCATGTGTATCATGGATGTCGGGATTGAGTTCAAGGATATACTCTGATAGCATGTGATGCCACTCTTCCCTACATGTTGATCCTAGTTCCTTATGCATGTATTGTGGTGCCTTTGGATGTCCTATATGGTGGATTATGTCATGATTGTGGTCTTGGATTTGTTTCATCTCTTTGGTTAGGTGTTAGCCTAGATCTAGAGTGTGAGTGGGTTCTTGTGTCATCTCCTAGCACGGGTGGTGGTTCCTTATGGTTCCACATGGTTGGGTGGTTTGATGCCTTCTTCTATTGGGATGCTCTTGTGCGTGGATGTGGATTCCTTTATTCTCTTCTTGTAGATGGATTCTTAGAGTATATTCTATGTATTGAAAATTGAGATTATGTATCTTGTATCATGAGTAAGGTGCAATTGTAAAGAAAGAATAAGTATTTGTAATTTGTAATCATGTGATTGGGACCATGATGTATTGTAATAGAATATGACTGTTGAAATAATAAAAAATGACTATGTTGTAATTGGATATTCATTATGTATGTAATTCTAGATTGGAAGAAAACATATGATTGAGTGATGTGAATGTTAGCATTATATGAATGTTTTGATGGAAATTATAGTATTCTTGGCTCATGGATATCCATAAAATATGGATCAGAATGAGAAGCTTGTAGGATGTGTGGTTATACTTAAGGAAGTGAACTAGTTTGCATTAGATGATTCCTAATTGAGAATTCATGCTGACTTGATATGTTAGATGGTTTAGAAAGGGATTAGGAACATTTGTTTTGGTGTTTTAAAATGAATCAAATGGATCATGGGGATATGATAGGATGTGCATTTGTTGAATAATGATTCTCATGTTAAGAAGGAAAGTAATTGATTAGTAAATGAATGTAAATAATGTAAAATGGTATCATGGATGGAGATGTGTTTATGTTTTAGAGTATTTTACGTGATGGCGTTGAAGCAACCTAGGGAATGGTAGATGTTGTATTGTGTTTTGCCTACGTATTTATGATATTATGTAAATGTTAATGATAATTTAAGTAATCTTGTAGATTTTAAATAATGCTTTTGAGTAATGATAGTTTAATGTGTTGTGTTAATGGATGCTAAAAAAATAAAAATTATTATCTCTAGTTGTATGTTAGTTGGCTGTATTTCTCTAGGGTATTTTGGCAAGCATTACATAAAGTAACTCTCAAATCTATGAATGCCACCATTCACAATATGTGTGTGCAATGTGTCAAGACCCTCTTAAGGAGGAAATATAATATTCCTTAATAAATGAAAATAAATGAAATTACTTTTCCTCACACATGAACAAGAGGACAAATTACATGTAGGGATTCCAATGGAATATCCCAAACTAAATACAAATAAAGAAACCTAAGCCAAGTAAAGATTAAATAATCTAACAAAATAAGCCAAAGCTTCATGACAATCTGACATAGAAGATGGAAGAAGTTGAAAGTTAATAACATGTCCTTTATAGAGGAACCAATCCATGCTACAAAACAATAGCCTTAGATCAAAAGAAGGTGGAGTTGCCTAATAGTCTACGAGTGATAAGATACATGATGCAATAGTCCTAATATACCAATGGAACTAAACAATGTAGGCAATAGTAGTGAGAACATGGATAGTGACTATCCTAAGGCACAAGAATATTATGAAGATGCAAACATGGACAATCCAAACTCTTGAGGGTCAATATCAATCACAAGGAGCAGACAACTGACATTGTTGCAACATTAAGGTAGTAGAGACAATGATATTGAGCATAGTCCTACAAAGCCACCACAATCCATGGAAGACAGTTTTGTCACAATGTCAAAGATTTTTTTGAAAACATAAGATCACAATCAAGATGTTAAAAAGACAAGCTACATAAATCTCTATCAAAACAAAGAAGGAAACCATAGTCAATAAGGAGTTAGTAAAGAGAAAAAATGAAAACCTAATTGAAGTCCTTGTTTGGTATTGGGTCAAGAAAAGGTAGTCAACAAAGGAACATTAAGTGTAGATCACCATTGGACAACATAAATGTACAAATAAGGTATTATAACAACCATCATCAAGAAACCCCAGTATTTGAGATTTGAGTGGTAGAGATAAGAACAACAAAATCCATAGCATTCCTTATTGAAGGATGATAGTAAGATCAACTTTATGAGCGGTCTTTACAGTCACTAAAGTCTACTACAAAATAATCAAGAAGATAAGTCTAAGATCAGTCACAACATATAATCATTGTCATTTTTAGAAAAGGGCATTCAAAGTACACTGATTACTAAACTTTGAGTACAAAGAGTTAGAACATATGAAACTTTGAGTACTCAAAAATTCCACATAGATCTCAAAGAAAAAGCCAAAACATAATCTTCTAAGGTCATGTATTCATCCTTAGGGCATTTCAATCAGTTGAAAAATCATCATAATAGTTAAAGAATTTGTTGACAAGGCAAAGGGGGATGAGAGAACAAGTGTGAAGAAGATTCAAATGTATCTACTACAATAAAGATATGATAGTATGGTAGGGGGTCTTGATCAAGTGGTAAATGTTTGAAGAAAGCATGAGGCATCTATAGTAAGGTATGGTTAGTAATGTTTAGGAACAGTTTTTGGGCTCTTAAATGTCATTTGAAGATGTGTAATGTTATCCTGTGGATACATATACATGTGGGTAGTAGTTTAAACTAGTAATGACATCTTTTGAGGTAGTTTGGATGGTCGTAAATATTAGTTTTTGGGGAGCTAAAAATCAGTTTGTAGAGTTGGAGCAAGGATATAGGGATAAGTGAGTAGATATAGGTTAGTTGAAGTGTAGTTTTGACCAAGTTTACAGTAGATTGCAAACATTTAGGAGCTTCCTAAAGCCTCTTGATTGTGTGGATAGGGTCAAAAGGCAGTTTGAAGCATTTAAGACAACATTTAGAGCAGTTTGAAGACCTTTTTGGAGGCAAATTTAGTTATATCCGACCCAACAACATGTGAAGACTTCTTCAATAATTTAAGGCAAGCTCATCATATATAATATTTCTTATATTTATGTACCTGGTTGCAGCCTTTTTCAAGTTAGTTCTTCATCATTTGTAATCATTGTTTCTATCTTTTGCACTTTGTGAGCATTGAAAAAATTTGCAACTCAAAAAAATCAATCACCTTCAAGACTAATTTGGCATTGTAATCATTCATTTTCAATCAATGAGAAGCAAATATTCTAGGTTTAATATCTTGTTCTTATTTCTTTGAAGCAATTTTTGTCATTTGATATCTTTTTATGAGACTGTCTTGTATGTTGTAATTAGTTTATGTTCATGCTTATCGAGTTCACATTTCATAAACCTTTAAAACATGTTCAAAACAACAACACTTGAGTAGTTGGTGGTTTACTTGTGTGTCGTATTGAATTTAATCATCTGAATACTACCTACAACATATTAGTTTTACACAATACAAAGGAAATGCTATAGGAAATCCGAACTCAACCAATGAAACTACATGAAATGAATATTAAAATAAAAACATTATTTTTACCTTAATGATTTATGTCTCATTGTGTCCCAACTCCACTGTTATTGGTTGCAGATGGTGTGCTCTCAGACAAGCACTGATAGCTTCTAAGATGGCATATGAAGAATGGACTGATAAATGATAGTTAACTGATACTATGATATGCAATACTAAATGATTATGCTAAATGAGAAATGCTAAATTGCTTCAAGATTAAAACTCACAGATGCATAAGTTTTCATAAATGATTAGCTTGAAAACTCACTTGAAGACTAACCCTTTCTCAACTCAAACTCCTAATTTTATAGACTTTGAGAGGATAAGATGATGTGCCCCCGATCAACAGTCATGATTAGATATACAGATTTGGATGGCTATGAGCAAAGGTGAAGGTTGAGAGAAAGGGGGAAGGAGAAGACAAGTGTCACTCATTTCACCTTGACTAGGTTGCTGACTAAGGGAATCTAGGGATGGTTGGAGAAGATTTAGGCATGAGAGGACAAGTGGACTCAAGTCCTTTCTAAGATGTAGGAATGTTGGAGGGAATATACAATAAAATTTAAGAAATATGTGTACGTACATAATATTTCATTAAATTTGGAGGTTGGAGATAAATGATGAATTAATATTTAAGAAATATTAATATCTTTAGCCACATGATTGATGAGTTGGCAAAGGGAAGATGAAGTGTAGATGGAAGGATGAGTTGGAAAAGAGATTAAATAATTTTAGAAATTATTTAATATTTGACACTATAGGATACAAGAATAATCATTAGATATTAGATATTCAAATGATTGAAGGAAATAATTAAATATTTAGACATTCAATTAATTGATCAGAAGAATAATTAAATATTAGATATTTAATTAATTAGAGGAATAGGATATATGAATTAATTAATAAAATAATTCAATTAAATTAATTAATAGAAAGACACGAAATGAATTAAATAAATTAACGTTTTCAAATTAACTATTTAATAGAAGAATAAATATTAAATAAATATAAAATATTTATTTAATCACTCATATCCATTTTTTATGTGTATACATTTTGCCCCTCTTTGAAATGATGTCGAGACAACATTGTTTCAAAGATTAAATCAAGTCTTGATAGTGTGCCTGATGAAGATTGAAAATCCCGATTGTGTGCCCCTGATACTGATTTTTGGATATTGATTTGATGATGATGCCCCCTCGAGAGATCGTTTGTGCATTAAAGGCATGGATGATCTAATGCACAAATGATCTCTCGATAGAAGAAGAATATTATATGTAAGATATATGAGTGGATAGATTGTAGATTGATCAGATGAATTAGATTGATAAGATTGATTGGATTGAGATAAATTCTAGTTTCAGGAAGGACACATCCTGTATAAGACAAAAGATGATCAAAATGTTTGGTTAAAAAAAGATAAATCCTGTATAAGATATGATAGATGATCAAAACATCTAGTTTCAGGAAAGATATATCCTGTATAAGACCCGATAGTTGATAGTTTAATGAATGATGAAGATATTAAAGTGAATAATGATTCCATTAGATGATGATGTTGGTGCAGGTGCCGTAGGTGATCTAGGTGTTAGACCCACATGCTCGAGAGGGAGTCATGATTCTTGACTTGATTTGTATTGATGGGACTTTGTAAATTCTTGATTATTTTTGTGATATCATTGTATACTTAGACTTTTTATTGTTTTATGATGATCTATATGCAGACACAGACTCTATATGATGATCTTTTATTGTGCATGTTACTCTATTTTATGATGATGATCTTTATGCATTGATTATATGGATGATGTTATTATCTTTTCTCTTCATTATGATGATGATTTATATGATGATGCAATGATAAATGTTTTCTAATTTTTAATTTTGATGACCTTGGATGCAATTGAAAATGATTACTAACTTAAATGATGCAACTGCAATGATCTATATGGGAATGCAAATGAATATTATGAATCTAAGTGCAAAGATGTAACTAAATGATCTTTAATGAAATGATAATGCAAATAATAATGATGATATACTACATGATTAATGAAATGCACTTAATTGAATGCAAACTAATGCAATGATTAAAATGCAACTAAATGAAATGGATGATGATTAAAATGATTCTAAAAATTAATGCACCTAAAATGATCAAATGCAAATTGTTTTTGTTTGTCCAAGTATACTCTATCTTTATTCGTGACTATTGATCTGTGAATGAAATGAAATGCTTATAATGCAACTGACATTGAATTCTTATAATGCAAATGAATTATGATCTAATCTAAAATGATCTAACTAAAAATGATACTTCCATTCTTCACATGCTTGTCTTGTAATAGTGCTTGATTTCATCATTGAGCTTTAAAATGTTCTAAGAAAATAGAAACAACTTGACATAATGATCCAAGATGACCTGAGTATTTCTTACATGGATTTTGATTTAGCAAGTTAATACAAGCAAATTGATATAATGAGTCAATTTGACCTGAGTAATACTTGCTGTTTATAATGAAAATGGATAGCAGCAATGTTGAAAGACTAAATGAATTCAACCACAAAACCCTAGCCTAACAACAACAAAGATCCACCATAACATATGAAGATTACCTAAGACAATGCAAATCAAATGAAATCACAAAGATTATACCATCACATGTCCAATAGGGTTTAAATCTCCATTCTTCCTATCTCCATTGATCTTGCTTGATATATTTCTCTTTGATTTTATGTGTGCATAAGAGCTCAACAAAGAACGGAAATATGGTTGCAAGTAGGCTTGATCGCATAGGAATGTTTGAAGGCGTAGAGTAGTTGGGAGGTTTGATAATGAAGGAAGCATCTCCTTATATAGAAGACACCATAAGAAAAGGAGGGATAAGATTAAGAGGTGTAAAAGATAAATGGTCGACTATGATTAGAGAGTAGGTAGAGAAAATAAGAAAATAATGAGAGGGTAGGTAGTGTAGGAATTAAGAGATGAATGACATGTGTCATGGGTGGAAAAGGTTAATGAATTAATTAAATAAATAAATATTTATTTAATTAATAGAAGAAGTGGGATAATTAAATAAATAAAAGTATTTATTTAATTTAGGAAAAGGATAATTTAAATAAATAAAGGTATTTATTTAAATGAGAAATAAGGCTAGAAGAGGATAAATGAATTAGGCTTAAGTAATTAAATAAATAAAGATATTTATTTAATTAGACAAGACAATTTTAGGTGTCTACATTTTGCCCTTGTTTGAGACAATGCAGCTTGTCGCGTTGTTTCAAAGAGGATGATATGAAGTGATACAAAGTTGCCCCAAGATGGGAATGATATGCCCCCTCGAGAGATTGGATGAAAATGTCTGAAAAGATCACAGACAATCTCTCAATAAGAAAGAAAGGGTAGAATGGACTAACCAGATAGGATAGAGTGATAGAGTCACGAGATAACGAAGATTGACATGGGAGACTAGGGCTAGGGTAGTCTATAAGATAGACTATTAAGGTAAAACATTCTCACTGTCATCCACACACCCAAGAGATCAGAGTGCAGAGAGAGAATAGAGAAGAAACAGTCAGCAGCGATGGCATTGGTTCACAGATTCAATTGCATTCACCGATTTTAGAGGCCAGCAGATGCAGGAGAGCCAGGAAGTACCACAAAACCTCCTTGTACTTTGTTGTGATAAATGTTGTCATAAATGCATGTTAGGTAGCGCATTTAATGCATTTTAGAATATGTCAAGCGGGGTCAAAAAATGTTAAGGCACGTTTGTGCTAGTGCCAGGCGCGTCTGGGTAGGCTAGGTGCGTCTGTGTTTGTGCCAGGCGCGTCTATGAATGCAAAGACATTTGTGCCAGATGCGAGTGCGTCTGTGTTGTGCAGGCACGTTTATGCTATATGGGCACGTCTGTGCAGAGCAGAGGCATGTCTATGTATGTCAGGCACGTCTGTGCAGAGAAGATGTGTATGTGCAGTATGTAAGCACGTTTACATCATAAATGTGCGTTTATGTCTTCTAGGTCGAATTGACAGTTCTGTGATGAACATATGTTGTCGATTGGATAAGCTACTGAGAGGATACACTCAAGAAGGTCCTCTAAGGAAGACTAGGATAGCAGATAGGCTAGGATTGACAATTCTGTGATAAAACATGCGTTGCCAATTAGGAAACTACTCAAGAGGATACACTCAAGCAGAGGCCATAGGATATGATAGATCAAGGCACTTTGTGATGAATAGGGAATGCCAAAACATAGTACTTTGTGATGAACATGGAGTACTAAAAAGAGCAACACTTTGTGATGAATAGGGAGTCCAAAAAATGTAGTACTTTGTGATGAACAGGGAGTACCACTATGATAAGCAACAACACTTTGTGATGAACAGGGAGTGCCACTAGGATAAACGACAACACTTTGTGATGAACATGGTGTGTCACTAGGATAGAGTACCATAAGCACTAGGATAAAAAACAACTTTTTGTTATGAACAGGGAATGCCACTATGATTGACATAGTTGATTTGCTTGACTGCAGGAGGACCTACCTATGCTAGAGTCACGAGAGAGATTTCCGTCGACTCAGAGTTTGCGAGCAGAGCTAAAAATTGAGGAGAGAGCAGTGGTTCAGGCTATGGGCCTGTGACATATTTTGTATGTGCCTGAGTTTTGGGCGAACATGGGGTTGTTGACTGCACTGGCTGAGAGATGGCACTCAGAGACTTGTAGTTTTCATTTGCCGATGGGTGAGATGATAGTCACCTCAGAGGATATTTATAGGATTTTGAGGATATCCATCGATGGGGAGTTAGTACCCTACGATCATGACGGAGACAAGGATGCACTGAGACAAGTGTTCCAGGATCCAGGATTGGAGATGAGGGCTGGACATGTGGCTTGGGATACCATGACACAGATAGGATTAGCACTACCAGCAGGAGTGATCAGTGGGTTCCTCTGTCCGGATAGGGTGACATGAGGATTGGTTGTGGGTTGGGGTGGTACCCTGGAGACATTGATGATAGAGCACACTAGGTTTGCATGGGGACTGTGTCTACTAGCACACTTGTACTATGAGTTACATTAGTTTGTTTACCATAGATCAACAGGATTAGGTTGCAAAGTGACATTATTGCAGGTGTGGGCATATGAGCATCTGTCAGTGATACAACTGATTCATTTCAGAGGCAGGGGCCATGGGTGCAGTTTTATACATATGTATGATATGATTACATCTCAGCCATGGATTGGGAGACTAGAGTATTGGCGTAGGGTTATTGATGAGATTGACACTGTAGTATGGAGGTCTTATTGAGAGTATGAGGAGTGGGAGGATGATGCAGTGGAGCTGCCGTATGTGTTTAGGAGTAGGTATTTGATTGGGTGGACACCATATGTTCTTGAGAGGCAGTTGGTGGATAGGGTGGGCAGGTAGTTTAGCAGGATACAACGGATGCCATGGGGGTCAGGGATGTATGCTCAGACAGTGAGATATCAGGCGCACTTCAAGCCATTATTGTCTTATGATCAGGCAGTGACACAACTGGTAGATATGATTCCCTTGCCTTGGGATATGTGGTAAGAGAGAGGATGTAGGGATGGATGCAGAGTATACTGCATATTGGGCAGAGCATCTGTTTCCATGGTTGACGGATACAAGGGAGCCAATAGATGGAGATGGCGGAGGTGATGGGGATGATGACGGAGATGGCGGAGGTAGAGGTCGATGGAGGAGGTGGGGTGTAGTAGGAGAGAGGAGAGTGGATCCGAGGAGAGAGGGCAGAGAAGAGAGGTAGGCTCAACATGCTCACATAGTGAGGGGCAGAGGTGAATTGCCTTTATAGGTGCCAGCAGCACAGGTTCCTGGATAGGGACAGGGACAGGGATAGGGTGAGGGGGGAGAGGAGGAGGATGAGTTACTAGCTTTGAGAGAGATCTGCCAGGGATAGGTAGATGAGATCCAGGAACTCGAGCGGGAGAGGGATAGGCTCAGGAGATAGCTGAGGGATACTAAGAGGGAGAGGGATCAGGCTATCCAGTGTTATACAAAGGTTGAGATAGCACTGATGGTAGGGAGATAGGCAATAGAGGACACAAGAGCTAGATACGCCTATGTTCTGTGAGTCGGGGAGGAGATAGGCTATTGGAGAGACCTATACTATGGAGTAGTGCCACCAGAGTAGCGGGCTAGGAGCTTTCGTAGACCATCGTAGACAACGACGACCACTGGAGGGAGGTATGGGAGACATGCATCGAGCAATGGGGTCATGGGTCCTCCACCACCACCAGATAGAGGGGACAGGAGAGATGATCCTGGGGCAGGTCCTTCTAGGGCTCAGACTCCATCGAGGCTAGTCAACTCCAAGGGAGGGAGTTCATCATAGCCTTAGAGGGCTCCCTATGTATTAGTTTTGCACCATTTTGTCTGATGACACCTTCAGGTGATTGTAGCCATATGATTTTGACATCATTGTATCATGACACTTATGATTATATATATGAGATGATTCATCTTTACGGAAGCTATATGCACATGTACCTATGTGATAAGAAATTTCATGATGTATGTTTCTATGTGATGGTTATGATATGGATGCAAATATGCACATGATGAAATGCAATATTTTTGTTCTTTTATGTTTTTAATATGTTATGCATATGCAAATGTATGAAATGCAAATAAATATGATAATGCAAATAACTATTTACATGAGGAGAATGTAAAATCTGCTAACATGTGTTGTGTGCAGGATGTGATGCAATTGTGATATCTATATGTATGCATGAAATGCTTAATATGTGGTAATGCAGGTTCAACTACATGAAATGCAAATATTTTTGGTGTGTCATTATACTCAGTCATGTGATAGCAGGCTACCCAGACTCAAGAAGGATGATGGAGGTCAATCAAGAAAGGGGGATGGAAGATAGAAGATATGAAAGTGAAAGAGCTTCTTGTGCGTTATCATCATTGAGCTTTATTGTGGTAAAATAGGTTATGACAATCAAGGCATATGCTCAACCCAGAAAGTCATTGTACCTGCTTGCATGGAGATAAGAGAGTCACAAACAAGGAATGCCCCAGTTCACACTAGACTCACAATTTCCTTATATCCTTGGACAAGTCATAGCATTACTAAGAGACAATCCACAGACATCAAAGAAAAATAGGTGATGATACCCCATCCTCGTCTTTCTAGTCAAAGACATCCTGGAGATAAAATCTCTAGTCAAAGACATCCTGGAAAAGCTAAAAGACATGTCACAAAAAGATAAAATCAAAAGAAAACCAAGACTCGACACCAACATCCACTGTATACCTCAATTTTAGTGTCTCTTGTCACTTTTATAAGTCTATTTGATTGTGGTCACAATGTTTACTTTCACAAAAGGATAGATAGCACTGAACCATAATGTTGTCGAAGTCTGTTGAAAGATTTGATTTGTTGAAGCCCATTTCTACTTGTGTCTCATCTGAAACTCATTGAATCCATGAAACTGATACTTTATTGCGAAGAAGATAAAACTTTATTGCAGATTGGCGATGCAAGTGCTGCTTTATTGCGGATTGTGCACAGATAGACTGAAGAAAATTGGAAGAAATTGTACTCCTTAGAATATGTGATGCTCTTAGTTCCATACTCATCACTAGACATAGGATTTGCCTTAACCACATATAGGAGCTGATTTATTATGGACAGAAAGGGTGAAAAGGGGGTTATTATGAATGGCGAACCAATCTTGGGTAGATCAATAACAAGCCATGATGGGAATGGGTAATTTAATTATGAGTGAATAGGATGTGAGTGTGTGCAAAGTGAAAGGATGAAAGTGAATCCCGAAGGAGGGAGGAACAATGTCTCTACACATGGCGCCAATGACCCAGTTTTCACCATGGTACTTGCCCAGGGCGCCACCGAAGTGGTTTTAATCATTGGATGAAATGTTTTTCTTTACTTTTTTTGATTTTTCAAATTTTTTGTGTCACAAGGCACCTGTTTGCCAGGTTTTCACCAAGTAACGATTTTTTTTATTTTTATGATTTTTTTGTATTTTTGATATTTTTTAAATTATTTTATTTTATTTTTGAATTAGGATACTCTGAAGAGCTATGTGTAAAACTTGCGAAGGTGCTTTTTGTTGATAGGATCCTCCAAAGGTTCACCTGCTATGGTTGAGAGCTGATATGCATTGGATCCATAGGCTGCTATGATGATGTAAGGACCAAGCCAATTTGGTTTGAACTTGCCCTTCTTCTCTCTGTCTTGCTGATTTTTAGGATTCTCTTTGAGAACTAAGTCACCTACCTCAGATGTGCGAGGCTTGACTTTATGATTGTAACTGTGACTCATTCATTGTTGATAAGCCTTGAGATGATTATAAGCAGTTTGTCTTCGTTCATCCAATAGTTCAAGTTCCTGTAAGTGAGAGACCCTGTAGTCTTCATCATTGATAATGTTTTGCAAAGAGACTCGTAAAGAGGGTAACTCGACCTTGATAGGCAAGATAGCTTCAATGCCATAGACAAGTGAATAAGGTGTGGCTCTTGTAGGTGTGCGAACGCTTGTGCGGTAAGCCCAAAGTGCGAGATTAAGTTGGATATGCCAATTGCGGCCAACCTCATCGATTGTCTTTTTTAGGATTTTAAGAATGGTTTTATTTGATGCCTCAGCTTGGCCATTACCTTGGGGGTAATAAGGTGTAGAGAAATGATGCGTAATATGGAAATGATCACAAAGTTCACAAACATCTTGATTTTTGAAGGGACACCTGTTATTGGTGATGATGGAAATAGGAATACCATATTGGCAAATGATGTAGTTGAGAAAGAATGTAGCAATCTATTTTCTAATTACTTGTGTAAGAGGCATGACTTCAATCCATTTTGTGAAATACTCTATGGTGGTGATGATGAATTTGTGGCCATTGGAGGAAGGAGGGTGAATCTTGCCTATGAGATCGAGTCCCCATTGGCAAAAGGGCCAAGGAGTCGCAATTGGTTGAAGTTCTTGTGTTGGCGCATGAATGAGGTCTCCATGAAGTTGACATTGTTTACATTTCTTGACAAATTGATATGATTCTTTTTCCATATTGGGCCAGTAATATCCAGTCCTAATGAGTTTCTTGGCTAAAGAAAGACCACTAGAATGTGGACCACATATCCCTTCATGAACTTCATGTAACGCAATCTAAGCTTCATCTCTTTCTAGACATCTAAGAAGAGTGTCATCTAGACCTTGATGGTATAGGATATTGGCTAAAATGACGTATCGAGAAGATTGGCGAATGAAAGTGCGACATTGGTTGTTGGATAAGTTAGGGGGAAGGGTATTATTATAGAGGTATGTAAAAATGGAACCATATAATTGGGAATCAGGACCAATGAAACTTATCATCTCAGTAGGAGTGATCTCATACGAGGGAACCAAAAGGTTATCCACCAAGAACTCCAAGCAGGTTTCATTCTATGGTAGATCGATCAATGAAGCAATAGTAGCCATGGCATCTGCAACTCAATTATGCTCTCTTGGTATCTGCTCAAAATCTAACTTCGCGAAATGCTGTTTCAGGTCATCCACCATTTTTTTGTAAGGCATTAATTTTTCATCCTTTGTTTGGTAGTCATTAGTTGCCTGACAAATTACAAGTTGAGAATCCCCCAAAACATGAAGTTTATGGATCTTCCACTGAACTGTAATCCATAATCCAGTTGTTAATACCTCATAATGAAGAGGATGCCAGCTCCTGCACCATGCTGTGTGTATGAGCTGTCAAAGTATAGTTGCCAAGGCATTGTGTGTGATATTGTCAAGATGGATTCATCTGGAAATTTTGAAGTTAGAGGAGCATCATCTATCATGGGAGCATCTACTAATTGATCTGTGATAGCTTGTCCTTTTATTGATTTTCTATCTACATATTCAATATCGAATTCACTCAGGAGCATCACCCATTTGGCTAGTCGACTAGTAAGCGTTGCTTTATTGAGAAGGTATTTCAATGGATTGATCCTTGCGACCAACTTAGTTTTATGAGTTAGCATGTAATGTCATAATTTTTGTGAAGAAAAGACCATAGCGAAACATGCACGCTCAATTGGTGTGTAGTTTAGCTCATATCCCACCAAAGTGCAATTGATGTAGTAGACTGCCTTTTCTTTGCCCTCAGCATCTTGTTGTGCTAAGAGTGCCCCCAGTGCTATTGAAGTAGTGGATATGTATAGTAATAGGGGTTGATCTGGAACTGGTGGCATCAAGACTCGCGGATTTAGAAGATAATCTTTGAGTATTTGGAAAGCCTGTTGACAATTATCATCCCATTTGAATTTGATGTTTTTGTGTAGTAAATGCTGAAAAGAATGACATTTATCTGCAAGTTGTGCTATGAATCTTCATATGGACTAGAGTCTCCCTTGCAAAGATCGAAGTTGACTGATATTTCTTGGTTGTTGCATCTCCAGGATGGCCTTGACTTTTGCTGGATCAGCCTCAATTCCTCTTTTCGAGATAATGAATCCCAGGAGATTCCCAAAGGTTACTCCAAAGACACATTTCTTGGGGTTTAATCTTACTTTGTATTTTTCCAACCGATAAAAAATGACTAAAAGTATGTCCAAATGTGTATCCCTATCTATTGATTTACCCAAGAGGTCATCAACATAATCTTCCATAGTAACGTGCATGAGATCATGAAAGATAGTAGTCATGGCTCTTTAATATGAAGCGCCTGCATTCTTGAGCCCGAAGGGCATGACATTCCTGCATAAAGTTCCCCAAGGATAAGTAAATGTTGTTTTGTGCTGATCCTCGGATGCAATTTTTATTTAATTATAGCTAGAGAATCCATCCATCAAAGATAACATCACATGCCCGACTATGAGATCTATGATTAGGTCAATATTTGGCAATGGAAAATCATCCTTAGGACAAGCTTTGTTGATGTCTTTGAAATCTGTGCATATTCTGATGCTACGATCTGGTTTGCTAATAGGCACTAAGTTGGAGATCCATTCAGGGTAATCAATTGGGTGTATGAATCCTACATCCAATAATTTTTCAAGCTCCGCTTTGACTAATAATGCCACTTGTGGATGCATTTTTCTTAATTTCTGTTTCACTGGTTTTGCCCCCGGTTTGACTGTCAAATGATGCATTACTAAATCCGGATCCAGTCTAGGCATATCAACGTATGACCATGCAAAATTGACTTGTCGCTCTGTGAAAAATCTTATGAACTTTGGTCTTTCTATCTCTGTCAGAGATTGAGCCAGGAATATGTTATGTGGAATTTCTTTTGTACCAATGTTTGTTTTGATGATCTCCTCTACTAACATAGATGATTTTTCTTCATATGATGTCGAGAGAATGTTGAGCCTTCCATCCTCGGGTGCCTCAGAGAGGTTTTCGCCCTCGAATACATCCTTTCTTTTTACTTTTTTGGGGTCAGACATTGCCACAACGTGGTTTTCACCATAAGACCCTTGGTTTGTTTTTATTTTTTATATTTTTGCGACTGGAAGGCCCAACCCCTCACCAAAATATGTCGTGCTGTTGATCTCTATAGTGTATCCTACCTTATGGTCCCCAGGGGGAAGATCACCCTGTATGCCTAGATAGTCAATAAAGGCTTCATCATTTTGGAATGTGTCGAACTGTACAGGTCCTTTGTGGTTCCAGTCAATAAGTTGGTGATGAACAAGGGGAAGGCCTTTGATGTTTTCAAAGTTAGTGAGACTAAGGGTGAAAATGCAGTTATATTTAGGTATGTCGAGGTAGTTGTCAAGGTCATCATTGGAACTCTCCTCATCTGTCTTGATTGTGAATGAATCCAAATTGTCATCACTAGTAGCGCATTTCGGGACGGGTGTCCTCATTCTTTGTGATTTCGACCTAGAACCTAGAGGCAAGGACTATGTGGGATCCTCAGGGGTTGTTTCTTGACCAGCTTTGATTTTTTTATAAAATTCCTCTTCTTCTGTGGGTTCACCTCATTCTTTGAATATCTCGGTGAGTTCATAGTCACTGGAGGATTTGTCCAAACCCCATTCCCATTCATTGGAGTCTATGGAATAGTGGTTCTCTTGTTGATTTTTGGCAGCTTTGATTTGTAATGCTTCTTCTATCTTTTGAGTATTTACCTTGGAAGATATGAAACCAAGTCCTTTCAAGTGTTCCTTTCTGAATGTCAATTCTGGTTGCAAAGGTTGAATGATACCTTCCTTTCTTAAGCCAAGATGACTTTTACCATCATACCCAAATTTTTATAGGATCTTGAATCCTTTGCCATATTTTTCACATGGTATGCTGATGTGATCTTGTGTATCATTTTCAGGGTCTTTGTAAAGAATTTTGTATAATTCTTCTTCTTCTATTTCAGCCCATCTTTGGAAGATAGTAGGATCCCATTTGAGTGTAATGATAGATACCTGCTTAGAAGGATGTAGTCCTCCATATTCTTTTGGTGAACTCATAACTTGTTGTAAGCACATGGTTTGATTCAAAGTGTATTCACCCATGCCCTTGTCCTGATATTTATCTTTAAGCTCACCTTGTTTTGATGTCAAAGATTTTAATGATTCAGGATCAATGTATGCAGAAGAAGGGACAACTTCTCTATTACTTGGAATGATCATCTCGATTTTTGGTCTCAAGTTATTGTAGTATATGAATGGATTAGGATCACCATTAAGTGTTATTTCAACTCCATTGTGAGGAAAATTAATGCATTGGTGGTATGTAGATGGGATTTCCCTCATCTCATGAATCCATGGATGTCCTAGAATATATTGTATGTGAGATCTAGGTCTAGGACTTGACAAACCACATCCTTTGTAATTGGCCCAACTTCGAGAGGTAAGGTGACTGTGCCTTTGGATGAACGCTCTTCGTCATCATATGCCTTGATGGTAATTTTGTTTGTAGCATTCACGGCTTTATCAAAATATCCCAATTATTTAATAGTGCTCAATGTACAAATGTTTAGACCAACTCATCCATCTATTAGGACTCACTTTATTCAATGTTTATGTAGGAAGGCGTCGATGTGTAAAGGTGCATTATGTGGTAGGCTCATAGAGGCGTTGTCAGCTTTTGTGAATGTAAGGGAGTGTAGAACAGAAAGGTATCCCTCCATGGCTTGAAACTAGACCACATTCATATCAATAGGGACATAAGTGTCTCTCAAGATTTTGTCAAGAATAGCTTTATGTGTGGGGGATATGTGCAAGAGCTCAAGGATGGAGATAAGTGCGGGTGTCTTCTGTTTTACAAGGTCATACTCAGGTTTGGTTGATGAAAAAGTGGTGTTTTTAGCTGGAGCACCTTGCAAAGTGAATTTACCTCGACGAGTTGTAACATTATATTCAGAGGTAGGTTCGGAAGAAGATCCAATTCCTTTTAGGAAAATTTTAGGTCTTTGGGTAGAATTCTCAGGCGTTTTGTCCTTGATGATAATGGTAGAGATATAATTGTCCATCGAAATGTGATTGATAGTTGAATCATAGTTATAGGATGCTCTAGTATAGGTGGTCTACTCATCTGTGGCTTTGGCTTTTCCCTTGTCATGTTTTGGGAATGGTTCCTTAAACATTTCATGTTCTTGATTGGATGAGTGTCCTTCAATCTCAATGTCACCTCTATCAATAAGATCTTGTATGATGTTCTTTAGTTGATGAAAATTTCCTATTTTATGTCCTTTGCTCTTATGAAATTCACAATAATCATCATCATTCCACCAATTTGGTTTAACCTTTGGCTCATATGGAGGTAGATCTGGGATTGTTATTATTTTATTTGCCACTAGTTTTTTGAAAACTGACTCTAGTGGTTCTCCCAATGGGGTGTACTTCCTTCATGATTTGGAAGTTGTTTGAGTATTCACTTGATTGTTTGTAGAGTTTGATCCAGAAAAAAATGATTTTGGGTCGTACTGTATTGGCATCAACAACACCATCTTTGACTATGTTCTTGTTTTTATTCCAAAATATTGGCTTGTCTTTTACTTTAAAGTCCTCTTTGTTTTCTTTGAATATTTTGACGATGCCTTGCTCAATTAGAACCTTCTCTGTTGCTAAGAATTTTTCAATGACGTCCTTGAAGGTGGACAAACAAGATTTTCTCAAGTCATAACCAATGTTTTTGTTGACATTTTGGGTGAGCATATTTACCATTTGTTTTTGTGGAATTTCACATGAGCATCTACTGGCTAGATTCCTCCATCTTTGTAAAAAGGATGAAAAAGACTCTCCATCCCTTTGTTTGGTGTTGCACAAAGTAGTAACTGATATATCTATCTCTATGTTGTATGAGAAATGTTGGATAAATGTCTCTGCTAAGTCACCCCATGACTTAATTCTAGGTGGAAGTTGGGAGAACCATTCTATAGCTTGATCACCTAAGCTCTGTGGGAATAATCTCATCAAATATGTCTCTTTTGCTGCTACCTCCATGCAAGCTGTGAAATTTTTTCTTATATGTGCCTTAGGGTCCCCTTTTCCTCTGTATTTATTAAACTTAGGTGTCACAAAGTGTGTAGGAAATGGAGGCATTGGAATGCTTTTGTCAAATGGATAGGGACATATGTCTCTCATTGTGTACATTGGCTTTAGTGTATTTATGTCCTCCATTTTCTTTTGTAACTCCTTTATTTGCTGCTCCAAATTGTTCTTAGGTGGAGATCGACTTCTTAGACCATATCCCAAGCCTGAACCACTGTGTGGAGGAGGAGCATGTTGCATATATGGATGGTATTGATCATACACATGTTCATATGGAGCAGGTCTATAATGATGCTATGTATATGGACCACTTGGTATAGAGTCATGGTGAGGAATGGAATATCTTCTTTATCCATGTATACCATACTCTACAGGTATGTCATGAGTTTGTTCTAGTGTGTTTCCTCCAAATTTGAGGCAGGGTTTCCTTGTGTCTAAATTTTGATCATGACTTTGGATATCCAATTGCTTTGGTCATTGGTCCTTAGCATTGGTATGTGATTTAGTATATTTTTCTACATAAGACTTCCATAATGGTCTACGAAGGTGAGTATCATATGCTTGACCATGTGTGTATGGGACCTTGGGTTTTTGAAACAAAGATGATGGTGATTCAGGCACCATATGTGGTCCTCTATTGCCTCCACTATTAGGCCTCCTTTGATCCATGTTGAGGTGAGGTTGTCGCAAAGGTCGATTTTCCATTATTTGAGAAATGTCAAAATCATGAGGAATCTTGGCTCCACTTTGTGCCATCACTTGTAAGAAATATTGTCTATCTCTCCTCATTATTTCCTCAACCAATCGATTGAAATGAGGATCCATAATGGAGTCTTCCACTTCTGTTGAATGTACTAAAATGTTGTCCATATTGTCATTGTGTGTATCATTGTTGTTTGTAGTGTCCATATTCTCAACATTTGGAATGTTTCTATAAGCATCCATGTCAAGTAATGTAGCATGATCAGAATTGAAAAAGACATTATTGTCATTCTCATAGGCACTCATGTTTGCGGACTCTTGAGCCTCTTTAGTTTCTCTCCTAGATTTTTGGGAATGGGTTTCAACCATGAACTAGGTATTGACCAAGATGTGTAAGACTAGATGAAAATGGAAAAGAGTATGGAAGACCAAGAGTTGGATGGAATGTAAATGAATCTGAAGTGTACTTGAAATGTCCAAAGTATAAGACCAAGTATGTATGCAGTAGAGTAGGTGTGGCTTCCAAAGAGATGATAGTTTCTCTTGATGAGGTAAGTTTACCTTGACTCTAAGTAAGACCAAATGAGACCCAAAGGTAATAGACCTTGATGAGGGACCACTTAGCAAAATGTTCTTGTATGTAGTGTGTTGACAAAGTATGATGAGGACAAGAAAGTGACCTTTTGACTCAAGTTTAGACAAATGTGAATGTAATGCAAGGTGTAAAGCAATGATGGAATTTGTGAGACCCAAAGATAGGTTGAATTCTAGATGAAAACCTAGAGAGATAACCAAGGAAGCTCAATACGTTTAAAACTGACTGTTCTTGTTTGCTGGGCTGTAAAGTTTTCCAATTCTGAACACAGACGTGCCTATATACTTCACAGACATGCTTAAATGACACATAGGTGTTTCTGTCAGACACAAATGCATTTTTGAGATTTTTTAAATGCAATGTTGCTCAAGAGAACACAGACGTGTTTCTGCCCTTCACAGACATGTTTATATGACACAAACATGATTTTGTCAGACACAGTCGTGTTTCTGAAAACTCAGTGCAATTTTTCCAATTCATGAAGTTGTTTTGTTGTGACCCAACCTGAATTTTTGACTGTTTTTCATGACAAGGGGACACAATGTTGATGAAGACTCAATGTTTGCAAGTGTTTAGACTCAAAATGACTCAAAGAAAAATGTGACATTTGATGTAAAAATGTTTTGCATACACTTTAAGACACAAAAGACATAATGTTTTGATGTTTGGTCTTGAATGTTTGATAGTTCAAAATAAGACAAGCACAATTCTTATGGTTGGCCAGGACAATAGTTGTTGATCCCACATGGGGTTTCCTCCGAGGCTACGCTATTCAGAGCGGATACTTAGATGCTTGCCCTTATTGGCTCCACCCTCGACACTCACTTCTCTAGGGCATACAAGCACCAGTCCCCACAAAAAATCCCCGTGGCAAACTTTGTATCTCTACTAAGAACCATATGTGTTTGGGTTGCTCCAAAGGTCCAAGCTCCTGACCCAACAACTAGAAGGATTTTGGCTTCTAAAAAAAAAAGGTGCTAGTAAGGGCATCCTCTCGTGTGGCCATACATGCGAAACTTTCAGCTCTGTAAATATAGAAGGCTCCCAACCGGTAGGGGTTACACCCTACAACTGATTAAATAAATTTGATCAAATGGGTTTATGGGGAGACATAGTGTCGGTATGAACTATCAGCACATGTTATCCATAGTTTTCACCATGGATATAGTTGTTTATAATGGTTTGGAAGAGGATGGCTTTTCCTCGCTACCACTTGGGTCGTTCTCTCCTCACTAGTAGTCCTAATGACCACACGGGGAGACATGCCCTCTAAAGATGAAACAAAAAGAGCCTATTGCCCAAGACACATAAGACATTGGTTCAATTTTAATGCATCAATTGAAGTGTTTGATAATCTATGAAAACAAGGCACACCATAAAAATTAAAAGAAAAATCCTTGTCAAGATCCTGCAATAAAGATTTGTTAGTAGTTTGGATTGTTTCAAATGATTACCCCTTCCTGCAAGCACACAAGTTAGGTAAATTTTAGATCCAAAAGACTTTGTGAATAGGGGCCTTCAACAAAATGAATTTGCTTTCAAGACAAGCTGCACCAATTTCGTTAGCTAGATCAGAAGATGTTAGCTCAAATAAACCAGATCTGAAATCTGAATGACGAAATAAAAATCCCAAAACTGAAATGCAAAAGCTGATTTTGTCAGACATAGACTTGATTTCACCTAACAGAAACACTACATAAAAAAGCAGACGCACCTAGATCTGACATAGATGCATCTTTGGGACACAAACATGATTACCAAACACAGACGCGTCTAAAGGATTCACATACGTGATTTTGGAACAGAAACGTGACCTGCAATCTACAAAAGAAAATAAAACTAGTGTCGAAGACGCAAACGCCAGTCCAGATATCACAGGCACGACAAAAATTCAGAAACACGATCTTAAAATGCGCAAATGTGAAAATGTCAAAATGTTGTGGGAAATGTCAGATCTGCAACTTCAAAAACACAAAATCTACAACAAAAGATGTTAAATGCAAAAAGGGACAAGGGTCCCACCGGGCATGTCAAAATGTTTATGATGAAAATGGATAGCAACAATGTTGAAAGACTAAATGAATTCAACCACAAACCCCTAGCCTAACAACAACAAAGATCCACCATAACATATGAATATTACCTAAGACAATGCAAATCAAATGAAATCACAAAGATTATACCATCACATGTCCAATAGGGTTTAGATCTCCATTCTTCCTATCTCCATTGATATTTCTTGATATATTTTCTCTCATATTTTATGTGTGCATAAGAGCTCAACAAATAACAAAAATGTGGTTGCAAGTAGGCTTGATTGCATATGAATGTTCGAAGGCGTAGAGTAGTCGGGGGGTTTGATAATGAAGGAAGCATCTCCTTATATAGAAGACACCATAAGAAATGGAGGGATAAGATTAAGAGGTGTAAAAGATAAATAGCCGACTATGATTGATGCAGGGGCATCTACACATCAACCACCAAGTGATCTTGAGGAGAAAAAATAGGTGAAGGAGTTGATGCCCTCCTAAATGGCACAAGATTAGTCTACGATCAAATAACACAAAAACACACAAAACATTAGTGTTAGTCAATCGAAAACTAATTTAAAAAGGCATACCAAAAGAGACACAAAAGACATGCTAATTTATCTAATAAACAAAACACAGATTATGAGGCATCTCCAACTGCCTCTTAGCATGGCTTTAGCTTCTTCTCCCTTGTTCCTCTCCTCTCCAAGTTCCAAAATAGTGTAGCTCTCAGCAACTTTTTGCACTATGGATGCTTATGGAGGATTGAGATTTAATATTAAGCTTCAAATATGAAATGAAAAGCTAAATACTATGCTATTGATGCTAAAATGATATATTTTAACCAAAAATGATAAGATGTTAGATTGCTTATGCTAAATGCTCTCTAAAAATGTCTATAGCCTAAATGCATACAAGTTTTCAGGATCTGGATTATGAAGGAATGGGCTCTATTTATAGGAAAAATGGAGCAATGGATGGCCAAGAATGAAAGGTTTAATCAAGGGTCAAGCTTGAAAGTTGGGGATCCATGTGCACAATTTGCACCAATGAAATGGTGACAAGTGTCAACATAAGATTGGGTTGAGAGAAGAGGTTGGAGGCATTAAATGCCTGAGGAGACCTCATGGTTATCTAGAAGGTAAGGGTCAAGCCTAAATTAGGATTACCCACTGGATTAGGAGTTAATGCAAGGATAAACCTTTGTGCAAATGATTAAGAGATAATCATGGTCAAAGCATTAAAGGCTTGATGAGACCCTTGGGTTGGGTAGAGGTTGAGTCAAAACAAATGTTTTAACCATGTGGGAGGGTTTGAGGTAACCATTAATGGTTATTGGAGACTTTGGGGATTAAGTGGTTGAAGGTTGAAAGCCTTCAATGGTTATCAAAGACTTTTAGGCTTTGAGAAGTGACTCCATTTTGCTTAGGAATGTGACAATAATTAGGGGATGGATTAAGTTAATTAGGAAGGGGTTAGAAGAATCTAGAAGGGGATTAGATTTTGCAAGTGGATTTGGTGGGTGAGGGAAAATAGGATTTTATTAAAATAAAAATTCATTTATTTCAATAAATGTGTGCAAGTTGTATTTGGATAAATATTCAAATAAATATTAATTTATTTAAATGAGAAAAAGGAAGATAAAGCATTAAAATGCTTGAAGACTTTGAGGGGAACCATTAAAGGCCTTAAGACTTTAAGGAAAACCATTAAAGTCTTAAGAAGACTATAGAAGGAAGCCATCAAGTTTGAAGACTTTAAAGCCATCAAGTTTGAATACTTTAAGGGAAACCATTAAAGGTTTCAAGTGGGTGAGGATAAATAGGATTTTAAATAAATAATTTATTTAAAATAGTTGTGCAATTTGCTTTTGTAGGAAAATACAAGTGGGTGGAGGATAAAGGTGATTTTAAATAAATTATTTATTTAAAATAATTGTGCAACTTGCTTTTGTAGGAAAATACAAGTGGGTGGAGGATAAAGGTGATTTAAATAAATGATTTATTTATTTAAATGTGAGAGGTGGGATTTTGGGGGATTTAAATAAATATTAATTTATTTAAATGTGAGAGAAGATTTAATTAAACAAATATGATTTATTTATTTAATTAATGGTATGAATTTGGTTAAGTGAATTAAATCAAATAAATTGAATAATTTATTTAATTAATAGGAGAAGAGGGTTAAGATGAATTAATTAAATATTAATTTAATTAATTATTAATTGATGGTTAAATAATCAAATAAATACTAAGTATTCATTTAATTAAGTGGACAGATTTATGTGACTACATTTGCCCCTCTTTGAGACGGTGCAGTTTATCGCGTCGTTTCAAAGAAAGAAAAATAGGTGTGAAGAAATGCCCCATAAAATGTAAATTTAATGGGTGGTATGCCCCCTTGAGGGATGGGCCGAATTTTTTTGAAAAATCGGGCGATCTCTCGAAAAAGAATGAAAAGCGGAGTGGAGGTAGAATAGAAGAAATTAGAACTAATGATGAAAGAATGGGAGAAAATGGAGTGAATATGAAGAAACAACAAGCCAACGAGTACCCTGAGGTCATGCAAGAGATACATAGCATATGTAGTGTGGGGTTTGGATTGATGCTATACAATTGATCAAAATTGTTTGGACAATCTGGTGCAATCGGTTTAATTGCCCCGGTCAAGTCAAAGCATGACAGTTGATGTCAGTTGGTCGCTTGGACATGATAAAGTCTGAGTAAGTGAATCAAAGTGACCTGATGTGACTTAGACAATTGATGTAATTGCCCGATGAAGTCAAGGTATATGAAGCAAAATACTCGTTGAGACTTAGACAATTGATGTAATTGTCCGTTGGATTGTGTTTGATTGGTTGATCAATTGATAGTATGTGCGTGTGATGGATGGTTGTGGGGAATCATGGCAGCCCCGTTGAGACTAGGTCATTGTGATAAATGCCTGATGTAGTCTAGGATTACCATAATCGATTACCTGTTGAGACCCGAAGATACTTGATCAGAGTATCTGTTGATAGTCTAGGTGTGTGTGAGTCGATGTATCTGTGTAGACAGAGTAACTGGCTTGACTTATTGGATGACTTAGGATAGGAAACACAATCCCTCCTATTAGAGATGGATGGTGATGAACGTGGCTTGATTGGGTTGATGGGAAACGATGAAGGATATGTGATGTTGATTATTGAGATGGGGAGGGTTGGGGGGGTTCGATGTTAGAAGAAATGGAGGACCTATGACTCATTCCTATGGAAGAAGAGGAAAATAGAGTATGCATTATTATGACTATGTATGCATGATATGCAGCTATTATGAATGTATGGATGGTTGGAATGCAATGGAATGCAGTATATACAGATGAGATGGAATGACGATCCATAGTGCTCTATTTTCATCATTGAGCTTTTAAAATGTTGGAAGAGAATACAAGCATCTTGACATAATGATTCAAGATGACCTGAGTATTCCTTACATGGATTTTATATAGGAAGTTAATACAAACGACTTGATATAAGGGATCAAGTCGACCAGAGTATTGCTTGCGGAATAGACAAGGATTATCTCTATTCATGCATGACTTGGATCATCCTCCTTGATCTTAGGCTGATCATATCCTGAGACAAGTTCATACCGTACTAAGAGATAAAAAACCTTTATCCAGTTTGGATGAGGTAGGAGGAACCAAAGGAAGAGCACTGCACCTGCAAACAAACAATATATACATAAAGAATAAAGAATAAGGATCCTTGGTAATGGTTCATGCTCATATGGTCGAGGTATACGCTGTAGTCAGCAAGCCGTAGTGATCTATGATTGCATTTGGCATAAGATCACGTAGCCTAGTGAACTTCCCACGTAGACACCATTAGTACATGCCCCAGAACTTCATCAGAAATAATGCGCAAACGATACAAAACAATGTTGAAAGATCCTGATACAGATAAACAAATGATTGTACTCACGAATCAACCAAGCATTTGATAGCTTAACATAATTTTCTTGTCAAATAAAACGTCACTTTTGTCTTTGTTTTGGTAAGGAAGGATGCATCCTTATTTTTAAAGACAGTTTCTGATTTGTTGGTGTGGATTGTGTGGTTGATTGGTAAATGGTCATTGTGTGAGTAGTTTGTCGCAATGTTTGTTTTGGTATCTGCATGGATGAGTATGTACAAGGTGTTGCCATGTTTTTGTGTGATTCTTGATGTTTTCTGATGTTTTTGGATTTTGTATTGTTTTTGAATGTTTTTGGTATTTTGTGAGACATTTTTGAATGTTTTTGGTATTTTGTTGAGACATTTTTGAATGTTTTTGGATTTTGTTGAGACATTTTTGAATGTTTTTGGATTTGGTTGAGATATTTTCCAATGTTTTTGGTATTTTGATGATTGCTTGAATGAAGAACGGAATGAATCATAAGACAATGTAGAATCCACTTCCATCAATAGTTTAAAGGCATTGCCCCCAGTTTTAGACATGACTTATGAAGAAGCGGGACGCAAGATGCATGAAGTATTTATCATAATTGCAGAGAAATAACAAGCCACGGTTTTTCGGATGGATGGATGTATGTATGAAGTAGATGTGATCGTAACAAGTTTGAAAGACAATGGAGCCATAGCCTTTACGAGTGGCGCCTGTTTGCCAGGTTTTCACCACCGTACTTACCCAAGGTGCCACCGGAGTGGTTGTTCACCGTTTGGATGCATGATTTTCCTTTGAATGTTTTATGATTTTCCTTTGAATGTTTTTGTATTTTCTTTAGGACATTTTTCTGAATGTTTTTGGTATTTTCTAGTATGCAGGGGAGCCTGATGCTCTATACAGCTTAGGTATAAAACCGTTTGAGGTGCATGCTGTTAATTGGATCTGCAAGCGGTTCTCCTTCTGATGTAGCCAACTGATATGCCCCGGACCCAAATACAACAGTGACAACATATGGGCCCAGCCAGTTTGATTCAAACTTGCCTTGATGTTCTCTGTTTGGTTGGTTGCGAGGATTCTCTCGAAGAACAAGATCACCTACCTCAAATGTACGAGGTCTAACTCGGTGATTGTAGCTTCTACTCATGCGCTGCTGATAGGCTTTGAGGTGATTGTATGCAGCTTGTCGCTTCTCATCAAGTAACTCTAAGTCCTGAAGACGTGAGACTCTGTATGCTTCATCATCGATGAGATTATGCAAGGAAACTCGTAATGATGGTATCTCAACCTCAATAGGTAAGATAGCTTCTGCACCATAGACCAATGAATAAGGAGTTGCACCTGTAGGGGTTCGAATGCTAGTTCGATATGCCCATAATGCTAGATTCAATTGAACATGCCAATCACGACCGACATCATTGACTGTCTTCTTTAGGATTCTCAATATGTTTTTATTGGATGCTTCAGCCTGACCATTGCCTTGTGGGTAATAGGGGATGGAAAAGCGATGTTGGATATGAAATTTCTCACAAAGCTCACGGACATCCTGATTTTTGAAAGGAAGACCGTTATCTGTGATGATGGACATGGGTACACCATACCGGCAGATGATGTAGTTGAGGATGAATGAGGCGATCTGCTTGCCGGTGACTTGGGTAAGTGGAATAGCTTTGATCCACTTTGTGAAATATTCAGTGGCAGTAATAATGAATTTGTGGCCATTGGATGAAGATGGATGAATCTTACCCACAAGGTCAAGGCCCCATTGACAGAAAGGCCATGGTGTTGTGATTGGTTGCAGTTCATGTGCTGGTGCATGTATCAGGTCGTCGTGAACTTGACATTTCTTGCATTTTCTGACAAAGTAGTAGGAATCATTTTCCATAGATGGCCAATAGTATCCAGCTCGCATGATCTTCTTGGCTAGTGATGGACCACTTGAGTGAGTCCCGCAAATTACTTCATGTACCTCTTCCAAAACCTTTGTTATCTCATCCTGTTCCAGACATCGAAGGAGAGTACCATCAAGACTACGTCGGTATAGGGTTTTGGCAATAATGGTATATCGAGCAGTTTGGCGAATGAAGGTTTTTCGTTGGTTATTTGATTGGTTGGGAGGAAGGGTATGATCACGGAGATAGGTGTAGAACTCACCGTACCATGGGGATTCAGAACCAACAAGGCAACATATCATTTCGGATTCGGGGATATCATAAGCGGGGATCCAAAGCTGTTCTACCAAGAACTCGTAGCGTGTTGAATTCTGTGGAAGATCTAGTAGAGATGCGATGGTAGCCATGGCGTCAGCAGCTCGATTTTGATCTCTTGGTATCTGCTCAAAAGTGATAGTAGTAAATGATGTCTTTAGAGTGTCCACCATTTGCTTATATGGCATGAGTTTATCATCTTTGGTCTGATATTCATTTGTTGCTTGTCGAATGACTAGTTGGGAGTCGCCATATACTTGTAGTTCTTGTAATTTCCACTGTACGGCTAACCTGAGTCCTGTGATCAAGGTCTCATACTCTGCTATGTTGTTTGTGCATGGAAATGTGAGCCTGTAAGACTTCGGGATGCTATCACCTTGAGGTGTGATAAACAGAATGCCTGCCACCGAGCCGTGCCTAGTGTATGAACCGTCAAAATATAGTTTCCATGGTTGTACTTCTGTGAGCATGAATATCTCTTCATCTGGAAAATTGGAAATGAGGGGATGATCGCCTATGAGTGGTGCATTGGCCAACTGATCTGCAATGACCTGCCCTTTGATAGCTTTACGGTCCACATACTCGATGTCAAATTCACTTAGAATCATTACCCATTTGGCCAAGCGACCTGTCAATGCTGCTTTGCTGAGTAAATACTTGAGTGGATCAATCTTTGTGATGAGTTGTACCTTGTGTGTCAACAGATAGTGTCACAATTTAGTGGCTGCTAAGATTACTGCTAGGCAATCTCGCTCAATAGGTGTGTCATTGTGTTCATAGCCAACCAGTGTGCGAGAGATGTAGTAAACAGCACACTCTTTGCCTTCTGCATTATGTTGTGCCAGTAATACACCTAATGCTGTACTTGTTGCCGAGATATAGAGTAACAATGGTCTACTTGGATCTGGTGGCATCAACAATGGTGGATTCATGAGATAGTCTTTAAGTGTCTGAAACGCTTGCTGGCATCGAGCATCCCACTGAAAGCGGATGTTCTTGTGTAGCAGATGTGTAAATGGGTGACACTTATCAGCCAATTATGCAATGAATCTTCGGATGGATTGAAGCCGCCCTTGTAATGTCCTTAGCTGACTGATATTCTTTGGAGGTGGCATGTCCATTATTGCCTTAACCTTTGCTGGATCAACCTCAATGCCTTTGCTTGAGACAATGTATCCTAGAAGCTTCCTGGAGGTCACTCCAAAGACACATTTCTTTGGGTTGAGTCGAACATGATATTGTTCCAGTCTATCAAAGATTTGATCTAAGATGTGGAGATGTCCTTCTCTAGTAAGTGATTTTGCTAGTAAGTCATCCACATAATCTTCCATCATAGTATGCATCATGTCATGGAAGATGGTGGTCATTGCTCTTTGATAGGTCGCTCCTGCATTCTTTAGACCAAAAGGCATTACATTCCAGTAGTATGTGCCCCATGGACATGTGAAGGCTGTCTTATGTTGATCTTCGGGTGTGATCTTTATCTGATTGTAGCCGGAAAAGCCATCCATGAGTGAAAGCATCGCATGTCCTGCTATTAGATCCACTATGATGTCGATATTTGGTAGGGGAAAGTCATCCTTAGGACATGCCTTATTCAGATCTCTGAAGTCAGTACAAATGCGGATGCCCCCTTTTGGTTTGCCGACAGGCACAATGTTGGAGATCCATTCTGCATAATCAATTGGCCTAATGAAACCAACATCTAGGAGTTTCTTGAGTTCTATTTTGACTAGCACTGCAATCTGGGGATGCATCTTACGAAGCTTCTGCTTGATAGGTTTGGCTCCTTTTGCTACGGTGAGGTGATGCATGACTAAATCAGGATCAAGCCCAGCCATGTCTGCATATGACCATGCAAAGTTGATCTGACGCTTCTGGAAGAACTCTATAAATTTAGGTTGTTCCTCTGGAGTGAGAAGAGATGCCAGATGTATGATATGAGGATTTTCAGGAGTCCCCACATTGTATTCTTTGGTTTCCTCGATGAGAATCATTGATCGTTCCTGTTGTGCATTAGCAGGGAGAATGTCAAACCCTTCATCCTCAGGCGCCTCAGAGAGGTTTTCACCGTTGGATACGCTCTTTCTTTTTACTTTTGTGGGATCAAACAGTGCCACAATGTGGTTTTCACTGGAAGATCCATGTTTCATTGTTATATTTTTGTAGCTGAAAGGTTTGGCATCCGCCTCGAAGTATGCTGCGCTATTAAGTTCAATGGCGAATCCAGCTTTGTGATCCCCGCTTGGTAGATTATCCCATAATTCCAAAAAGTCAATGATAGCCTCATCGTTTTGGAAGAGGTCAAGACATGGAGGATTTGATTGGTTCCATTCGATGAGTTCAGGGTGGATAATGGGCATTACTTCATCGATTAGGTTAAGTGCGGGAGATGTATCAGTGAGGGTTAAGACATTATGGTGAAGGTCGTTAATGGTACTCTCCTTGTCAGAATCAGGCGTAGGATGAGACATAGGGTCTGTGGAAGATGTTTCCAGCTCAGGTACCCAAGTGGTGTTTATCTGTGCTTCTCCGTAAACAGGGATGTCTTTGCGTGGTGGAGGTGGTGATGTGTCTTCCTCATCTGAAGTGTTAAGCTGTACAGAATCAAATTCCCACTCATGTGAGTCGGTCTCTGAATCACTCTCCAGCATCCGATTGCTATACCATACTGGGATGTCTTTGGAGTTAAACACAACAGGTGTGATTGGTTTATGTATCTTTGTAGTGATCGGTGCTGCAGGAACTGTGATGGGGATTAAAGGATTTGTTACTGGAAGTATCGGCAGTGTTGATTTAGTGGCTTCTGTTGGAATGGCTGGTGCCATAGATGTTGCTGTAGGTTTCCATACAGTTGTTGCTACAAATGGTGTTGCTGATGGGATTACTGGTTCGTTTGGTGGGATGAATGATATTGATGACGGTTGCGGTGGGGTTGTGAGCCTCGATGGGGCAGTGGGGATAGTGCTTGACGGTGCTTTGATTATGAAAGGTGTCCTCTTTGCAGTAGGTGGGCAAAATGGTTTGCTAGGTTTTCCTTTGAATTTGAGTTTAGGAAGGATCTCTTTTTCAAAGCCTAGGCCTGTATTACCTTTGGGCTTGAATTCTGGTAGCAGAGGTTCATGTCGTCCTTGTTTGCAGTATCCCAAAGCACTCTGACCATCATATCCCATTCTTTGCATAATGAGGAGGCCTTTGCCATACTGTTCTGTAGGAAGTGTAACTTGTGTTTTATCAGTGGTGATGGGATCTTTATAGATCCAGTCCGCTAGGTTCTCATCTTGTGTCTCTTCCTCTTGACTCTTTCCAAGGATGAATGGTGTCAAGGCACATGCTGGTATGATTAGTGGTTGCTGGAGTAACTGTTGTGGCTTACCATGTGTTCTAGGAGAAGTGGGCATTTGTCCCACACAAAAGAGTTGACTCAAGTTGTATTCCCCAGGACCTTCCTCTGCGATCTTCATCTTAAGATTTTCTTGCTTCAGTATAGTGGTGTTTGAACTAGCAAGAGAGGCGGGATTTATATATGATGTGGAGGAAATGGCTTCTCTATTATTAGGAACGGTAATCTCTGGTTGATGGCTGATATTATGGCAAAATGCAAAGGGATTTGCATCGCCCAGGATTATGATCTCTACACCGTTATGTGGAAACTTGATACATTGATGATAGGTAGATGGAACAGCTTGCATGGCATGTATCCAAGGTCTCCCTAATAATAGATTATATGGCAGAGGAAGGTCTAGAACCTGACAGATGATGTGCTTTACCACAGGGCCCACTTGGATTGGTAGTACCACAACTCCTTTGGATGAACGTTCTACATCATCATAGGCCTTGATGGTGATCTTCTTGCGAGGATCCACTAATTCTATTGCATATCCCAATGCCGTGACCAACTGTAGTGTACAAATGTTTAGGCCTGCTCCATTATCTATCAAGACTCGCTTGATCCTGTGTTGGTTGATAAAGCCTTCAATGTGTAGCGAAGCATTATGAGGTTGTTGGAAAGAAGAGTTGTCACTTTCAGAAAAAGTGAGACAAGGTGATGACTTTAGATTTCCAACCATGGCTTGAAACTGGTCCGTATTCAGGTTTGCAGGGACTGACGCCTCTTGGAGTGCTTGATCCAAGATTGTTTTATGAGATGGTGATAGGCGCAATAGCTCTAAAATGGATATAAGCGCAGGCATTTTGTCTAATTGTTCCACAAGATTGTACTGCTTTGGGACGGAGGTGGTGCCTTGTGGAGCTACCTTGATGGTGACCTTGCCACGACGTGTAACAACATTGCAATTTGAGGTGGGATTTTTGAAGGTTATGGTTGCAATTTGTTCACTGGCATCATACAGGTGATTTACAGTGTAGTTATACGTAGCTTGCGTATAATCAGTGGTATTAGTGCCTCATCTGGAAGTGGAAGGATCCCTTTGATCTTGTGATGGAAGTGGATTTTTGAACATCAGATGATCATTATTGGTTGTTTTTGGGTCATGTCCTTCAATTTCAATTTCTCCTCGATCAATAAGATCCTGAATGAGATCTTTCAATCGGTGACAATTACTTGTCTTGTGTCCTCTTCCTTGATGGAATTCATAGTGTTCAGTATCTCTCCACCATGCTGGTTTGACTTGAGGCTCATAGTTTGATAGCTTAGGTAGAGTGACCAAATTTTGAGAGAGGAGTTGTCGCAACACTGTTTCAATGGGTTCCCCTAAGGGAGTGTATGTTCATTTTTGTTTTTGCTGACGAGGTCTTGGTTCATCATGAGACATGATGCGACCTTGATTGGAAGGAACATTTGTGTTATTCTGAGGTGGAGGATTTTATCCTGCAAACCGAACCACAGGTTGTGCATTTTGGATAGTTCGAGCATCCACAACCCCATCGTTGACGATATTCTTATTCTTGTTCTAGAAGTTTGGTTTATCACTATTGAAGCGCGGGCGAGGACCATCTTTTGGTTCATTAAAGATTTTGATGAGTCCTTTCTTGATGAGTGCCCTTTCACATTTTAAACCCTTGGTGATCATATCATTAAAAGAGTCTGTGTCTTTGACATCCAGGTGAAATTCCATTTCTTCGTTTAAGTTGGAAATGAATATTTCCACTAGTTCTCGTTCAGGTAACTGAAGAGAACATCTGCTAGACATTTGGCACCATCGTTGTAGGAATACTGAGAATAGTTCACCTGGTTTTTGTTTGGTGTTGCACAGATCAGCCATGGTGATGTCACGTTCAATGTTATAAGAGTAATGAGATAGGAACTTCTGGATGAGTTCCTCAAATGTTCTAATGCCACCTGGTAGTCGGGAAAACCATGACGTGGTTGTTCCTCCCAAACTTTGGGGAAAAAGGCGCATTAGGTATGTGTCTTCATATGCCACTTCAAGACAAGCGGAATGAAATTCTCGGACATGATCACGGGGATCCCCCTTTCCTCTATATTTTTCAAATTTGGGTGTTTTGAACCCACATGGAAAGGGTGGCATATAAAGATTCCTATCAAAAGGATAGGGACAGATGTCATTGAGTGAGAATTGATTGGTCTTAACACCACTATGAAGTTGTTGGGCGAGATTCTCAACTTGTTGCCGGAACATCTCCATTTCATTTGGAGGAGGAGGTGGTGGGTTACCTCGAGGAATGTTATATCTGATGTGATCTCTACCTCTTTCCTCCTCATGGCAACTTTGTCTTTCTGATGCTTGTCTTAATTGGGCAAGATCAAAGTCAGAGGGGAGTTTGGCTCCTTCTTGAGCAAGTCTTAAGAAGTGAGCATCCGCATTGCTCCTGAGTATTTCGTCAAAAAGTCTGTTAAAGAGAGGGTTATGCTGAGCCCTTTCTATTGTTGCAGGAGTGGGAGTACTTGGGTTTTCATCATCTGCATTTCCTCCAAGTGCTTCTTGAAATTCATTGAGATTTTCCTCCTCTTCTTCTTCTCTTTCTATTTCTCATTGTCTCGACTATGATCGGGTTTGAGCCATTTTTGTTTGCAAGTTTTGTGTGAAGTTGATTGAAGATGATGATGAGTTGTCGATGAAATGAAAGATTGATGGTTGGTGATTTGTGTTGTATGGGGATCTCTAGCACTTTAAGGTAGATGTAACCAAAATTCCTTCTTTGAATTGCTTGTTTGTTTGATAAGTTTGGATGTGATAAGGTGTAGAGAAATCTGAGATGTGTTATAGATTTTGACTACCTAGCAATGAGAAGATTCACTCATGAACTAGTTCTAACCTGCGTAGATGTGTCTCTTAGGATGAGCTTATCCTAGATGTAGAAACAATCTAAAAAGTGATGTGATGTGTTTGATTCAAGCAATACCTAAAAAGAGAACTTGGGACAAGAACCTCTTAATGTTTTGAGAGTTGGAACGGATTGATGATGAAGTGATGATGTATGAGTGAGATGATGGATGAAAATGTTTTCAACTTCAATAAAAACTTTGTGTTACAAATGGGACAAACTCTATCTCTTCCCTTTCAGGTGTTGGTGGTATTTCTCAAGCTATGTTGTATGTGATATAGACATTTGGGAAGAAGTTGGGATTAATCTTTCCTCCTTGGTTTTTGTGATAACTCAGAGCTCTATATTGCATAAAAGCTCTGCGGTTCAATGATTCTGAATCAAATTCATTTGTTTTACCTTGAAGGTATAGACGCATGTGATGTAGAAAGACTCTATGTGAGACAAAGATTTGTCTATTGAGATAGAAGAAGTTCCTCCTTTTGATCAAAGCCTTTGAGCTTAATGGTCTCCTTTTCAAGTTGATATTCTGATGACACTTCTTCTTTCGCAAGATGTGAAGAATGGTCATAAAATTTGTCTCTTTGTTGTTTGCACTTTGTTTTTGGTATTTTTGTTTGTTTTTGAGAAATGTTGGATGAATACTATGTTTTTGGGATTGATTTTCTGATTTTTCTTTGACAAGAAAACAAAGCAAGCACACAAACACAAGAATGTTGCCTCAAAGGCACAAATGGGTATGGGTCTAGATCAACCCAATCCTTGGACTTGTATATGACCCTTCCTTTAGATGTATTTTAAGGTGTATTTCCAAAGCCTGAAGTCGGCTCAATTTGTACTTGGTCTTTAAAACGAACACACTTCAAACACTTTTTATCCCTAAGGTCAAATGGCCAGTTCTGATAAATTTAGCCCACATCTTGATATTTCTTTGACTTTGGTACTACATACCTTATGAATCCCGCCTTGGCAGGTAAGGATGTGATATAATAAGTCTTGCACGAGCATAACAAATAGATGATCCTTATGATTTATGTCTTATTTGCATATTTGATGTTTTTCTTTATTGTAATAATCATACCCTACCTTGTAAGCCAATACCTTAGGTAGGTGTGTTATAAACCACCTTGGGTATATGGAATTTGGGGTTATTCATGCCTTGAAGGAATTTGCAGTGAATTTGAAGAGTTTTAAGTGTCTTAGGGGTCAATTAGTGTCTTGGTGTGTTTAGGAGGACAAAATGTCAAAAATTGTCAAAAGTTGTCAAGCAACTATGACAACTTTTAATCCAAATTTGTAACTTCCTCCAAACCACCATGTTGGTTTCCAAAATCAGTTGGTAATTGTTTTAAGAATCATAAAAGGTCTAAATACAACCTTTGGTAGGGTTTTTGAAGGTGGAAGGTAAAAGTTGGTATTCAAAAACTCAATAAAACTATGATTTTTCCTGCAATTTGCTGCTATTTTCCATTTTTCGTATAGTACGGATTTCTTGGGGGCATAAAACTAGTGGGATGTTTTAGATAATTGAATAAACTTTCAAATGAGTCTAATATGAGGTCTTGATTCATTCTAGAAGTGGAGATATCTGCATTTTACTGGAAGTAACCCGGATTTGACAGTTTTGCCTAGGTTTTGAAGGAAAAAATGAAGTTTTCTTGCTGATACCTCATTGGTTTTGAATGGCCTTTGGGGTGAAGCAAGGTAAGACCATGTAAATTAATATTTTTATGGCCTTTTTCAGGAAAGAAGTAGGTAAAGGTGAGGGTTTTCTATGTTAGGGTGGACATCTCTATGTGGCCACCTAGTCTCATTGTGCAACCGATTCCATGAATGAAGTTAGAAGTGTAACCAGGGTCTGAAACTTGGTGATTTATGTTATTTACATTCCCTCTAAATGTTACAAGTATTAATTTGTTGGGGCAGCACTTTTATAGCACACTTCCTTTGTTAGGGTGGCCTAATTAGAGCAATTTGGCCTAGGAGTGAAATTGGGTTTATAACCCTTAGACATTGGATCTGCCCAAACCCTTTTGGAATCCTTTGGAACTCACTTGAATTAAACAAAATCAACTCTTATTTGTAGAGGTCATTTTGGAAATTAGGAAGAAATCTTAATTTTTCAGTCTGGCTGGGCTACTAGGCATGACAGTCCCATTTATAGCAGCAGCACTAAACTTTGTTAGTGACTCAATTCCAATGATTGGATAGTGGTTTGTTGGCTTAGGGGATGGTAGAACAAAACCATAGAAGTAATATTTACCTTGGGAAGAATCTCAACCCTTGTTGGGTGGTGTGGCCCTAAAGAGTCTTGGATTATCATTGGAGAAGGGTGTGGGGTTTGAGTATTGTCAAAGATGATTAAGAGAAGAAATGGTATGTAACCAAAGAAACCTAGTCTAAACCACCCCTTAGAGTCTTGGTATGATTTCTGGAGTCCTTGTTTGTATCCCAAGTTGAAGGGATTATCTCAGTGGTCACAAGGGCTCTGCATCAGATTGGTATCAGAGCTTAGGAGTATCCTAAGAGTGAAGACAAATTGTGAAGATGGTAGAAGGAGATGAAGAAATTCTAGGAAGGATGACCAATGTGGAATTGGCCAAGGTTGTGAGAGAATAATTGGCAGAAAATAGAGCCATGAAAAGGGAGATAGAAAGGTTGAAGGGCATAATGGATAGGAGGGAAGTGGAAGACTCTGGAGATGGAGATGATGGGGATGAGGATGAGACCCCAAGGCAGGAAGAAGAAGAGGTTCCTGTAGACCAGAGACCCCTCTTGAATGCTCTTAGATCCATGGAGAGGAGAACCATGGATGGGAAACTAGACCTACCTATTTTCAGTGGCAGGATGGATCCAGACTTGGTCATGGATTGGATAGAGGCTTTAACTAGCTTCTTTGAATGTGAGGAGATCGCTGAGCACCAAAGGGTAAAGATAGCAAAGTCCAAGTTGAAAGGAGCAGCCTTGACTTGGTGGAACTTTATCCAGACAGAGAAGGTGAGGAATGGTAAGAACATGATCAATTCATGGAATAAGATGATTACTTTGGTTAAGGAAACCTATGTACCTGAGGACTATGGAGTGCAACTTCATAGAAGAAAACAAAATCTTAAACAAAAAGACATGGATGTAAGCACATATACTGAAGAATTCTTGAAGTTGTGCATAAAGGCCAAGACCGTAGAGACTGAGGAAGAGAAGTTGGCAAGATACATCAATGGTCTGAAATTTTCCATACAAGATGAGTTGAATCTTCACACCCCTGGAAGTGTACACAAATGCTATCAAATGGCATTGAAGGTAGAAGAAAAATTCAGGAAGAAACAAGATTAGAATAGCAGGGGTAGAGGTAGATTCCAAAAAGGAAGAGGTTCCTTTAGAGGAAGAGGAAACAATGGTGGTCCACAAGGAGACACAAATCAAGAGGACAACAAAGGTGAAGGCAGTAGTAGAGGAAATTTCAGAGGTAGAAGACCAAACTTTAGAGGTAGATCACAAGGGAGAGGCCCCATAAGATGTTACAATTGCAACCAAGAAGGTCACATTGCTAGTAGGTGTCCTGAGAAGGTAAACCACAACACCATGGGAGAAAGGAGGAGCAATCTGATCCAAGAATCTGATTACCAAAGTGTGAACAGTAGCAACACTTTTCAAAGTGTGAATGCACCTAATTCTTATGGATATCCAGAAAGAGGTGAAGCCTTGATGATGAGGAGAGCACTCCTAAAGGTTCCTATCACAAAAGAACCCCCACAAAGGAAGGCAATATTCAAGACAACTTGCAAATCAGGAGGTAAAGTCTGCAAGGTTATAATAGACTCAGGTTCAACTGAAAACTTTGTGTCCATGGAGATGGTGGAGAAGCTTAAGCTTAAGAGGATACCACATCCTTATCCATACAAGGTGTCATGGCTCACTCAAGGGCAGCAAGCTCTTGTAGAAGAACAATCTTGGGTTGAATTTCAGATTGGCACCTACAAGGACAAACTTCTTTTTGATATAGCTAAGATGGATGCTTGTCATTTATTGTTTGGTAGGCCTTGGCAATATGACTTGAAGGCACATCATGATGGTTTTAGGAACACCTACTCTATCACCAAAGATGGGAAGGTCATAGAATTGCTACCTTTGATGGAGACTGAGGAAGAACATAAAGAGAAAGAGGCTAAGGTGATGCTGATGGAAAGTAAGGAGTTCATGAAGGAGGTAAAAGAGGAAGGAGGAGTATGTTTTGCATTGATACCTATTCCTAAGAAGGAGGTTGCAGATGTAGGAGCAACAAATCAACAAGGAAGACCTAGGATGGTTCCTTATGAAGTGCAAGAGCTTCTTGACAAGTATAAGGGTGTGATTTCAGAGGGTATGCCTAAGACCCTCCCTCCTATTAGAGAAATCAGTCATTGCATTGACTTTATACCAGGAGCAACATTGCCCAACAAGGCTGCATACAAACTAACCCCTCAACAAAATGAAGAGATGGCCAGGCAGATTGCTGATTTACTTGATGCAAGTCTGATTGGAAAAAGTCTCAGTCCTTGTGCTGTACCAGCAGTACTTGCACCCAAAAAGGAAGGTACTTGGAGGCTTTGCACGGACTCAAGAGCCATCAACAAGATAACTATAAGGTATAGATTCCCTATGCCTAGAATTGAAGACCTATTTGATTGTCTAGGAGGGGCAAAATATTTTTCTAAAATAGATCTTAAAAGTGGATATCATCAAATTAGGATAAGGCCAGGAGATGAATGGAAAACAACCTTCAAGACTAATGAGGGTTTATATGAATGGAAAGTGATGCCATTTGGCTTATCCAATGCTCCTAGCACTTTTATGAGGCTAATGAATGAAGTGTTGAGTGATTTTATCAAGAAGTTTGTGATTGTCTACCTAGATGATATTCTGATTTTTAGCAGCACCAAGGAAGAGCACATGCAACACCTAGAATTGGTTTTGAGGAGGTTACATAATGAGCAACTAATGATCAATTTGGACAAGTGTTTGTTCATGCAGGAGGAGATCATTTACCTTGGTTTTGTCATCTCACAAGGTGAACTCAAAATGGATCAGGATAAGGTAAAAGCTATACTCACTTGGCCTACTCCTAGAGGTTTGAATGATGTTAGGAGTTTTCATGGTCTTGCAACATTTTATAGAAAGTTTATTAAAGGTTTCAGTCAGATTTGTGCACCTATGCTTAAAACCATAAAAGGGGGGCAAAAATGTAAATTTGTGTGGACCCAAGCAATAGATGACTCTTTTGAAATTCTTAAGAAGAAGGTAGCCGCACAACCAGTCCTAGCCCTCCCTGATTTTAACAAGGTTTTTCAGATTGAGTGTGATGCTAGCCATGTAGCTATAGGGGCTGTCTTGAGCCAAGAAGGGAGACCTATTGCTTTCTATAGTGAAAAACTAAATGATGCTAAGAAGAGGTATTCCTCATATGACCTTGAGATGTATGCATTGGTCCAGTCCATAAAGAAATGGAGACACTATTTATTGCCCAAAGAATTTGTGGTTTTCACTGATAACAAGGCCTTAAGTTTCATCAATAGTCAAGAGAAATTGAATCACCGACATATGAAGTGGGTAGAGACCCTACAAGCCTTTACATTTTCCTTGAAGCATAAGAAAGGAGTCACCAATAAGGTTGCTGATGCCTTAAGCCGTAGGGTATTGACATTGTCTCATATTCAGTTGGAAAGTGTTGGAATTGATGCTTTAAAGAACATGTATGAACATGATGCAGATTTTGGCGAGATCTATGCCTCTTGTACTCATTTGGATGATAGATATAATGTGGAATTTTCTGAGTTTTTGCTGCAGGAAGGATTGTTGTTCAAAGGAGGTCAACTATGCATCCATAAATGCTCAATGAGGTTGAATATTATCAAGGAGAAACACAATGGGGCAATGGCAGGTCATTTTGGGTTAGATAAGACCCTGGAACTTGTGAGGAGACACTACTTTTGGCCAAGGATGCAGACTGAAATCAGAAAATATGTGGAATCTTGTGTAGTATGTCAAAAGGCTAAAGGGAGGTCTACTAATGCAGGCTTGTATCAACCACTCCCTATTCCATCTAGACCATGGGAGAGTGTAAGCATGGATTTTGTCATGGGGTTGCCTAGAACTCAAAGAGGATTTGACAGTGTTTTTGTTGTTGTGGATAGATTTAGCAAGATGGCACACTTCCTCCCTTGCAAGTCAACAAATGATGCTTCCTATATTGCAACACTCTTATTCAAAGAGGTGGTAAGAATCCATGGATTACCTCTCAACATTGTTTCAGATAGAGATGTGAAGTTTGTAGGTCATTTTTGGCGTACTCTATGGAGAAAGCTAGGTACAAACTTGTCTTTTTCATCTGCATACCATCCCCAAACAGATGGACAAACTAAAGTTGTCAATAGGACCCTTGGAAATCTTCTTAGGTGTTTGACAAGAGAGCATGGAGAGAAGTGGGATATTATCCTACCACAGGCTGAGTTCTCATACAATGATAGCATCAATAGGAGTACTGGTAAGTCCCCTTTTCAGATTGTGTATGGTTTGAATCCAAGAGGTGTTTTGGAACTTAGAAATCTGCCTTCTAATAGTCCAATCAGTGCTGATGGAGAAGCTTTTGCTGAAGCAATCAAGGAAGTTCATGAACAAGTTAGGTTGAGTCTTCAAAAATCTAGTGAACAATATAAAAAACATGCAGATCAGAAAAGAAGAGATTTGAGTTTTGATGTTGGAGATCTTGTATGGGTCTATCTTAGGAAGGAGAGGTTACCAAAAGGAAAATATACAAAGTTGATGCAAAAGAAGATAGGTCCTTGTGCTGTTTTGAAGAAATGTGGACCTAATGCCTATGAAGTCCAATTACCCAATGGGTTGGGGTTGTCACCCATCTTTAATATTTGTGATCTAACACCATATAAAAGTTCTGATGTTGTAGCCGTAGGTGATGATGTTTTGGAGCAGCAGGCTGATGACAACTTTCCCAAGCATGAACCACCTACTTTTGAGAAGGTGTTGGATGCTAGAGTGGTTAAGAAGACAAGGAACAAAGAATACAAACAATATTTGGTCAAGTGGAGAGGCAAACTTGATACTGAGGCTGTATGGATGGATGAACAACAGATTCAAACTCATGGCACCACCTTGCAATAGCTCATCTCAAGTGGACTTGAGATTTCTTATCCCCGGGAGTATGATGCAGGGGCATCTACACATCAACCACCAAGTGATCTTGAGGAGAAAACATAGGTGAAGGAGTTTAGTAGGATTTATGTCTTATTTGCATATTTGATGTTTTTCTTTATTGTAATAATCATACCCTACCTTGTAAGCCAATACCTTAGGTAGGTGTGTTATAAACCACCTTGGGTATATGGAATTTGGGGTTATTCATGCCTTGAAGGAATTTTTAGTGAATTTGAAGAGTTTTAAGTGTCTTAGGGGTCAATTAGTGTCTTGGTGTGTTTAGGAGGACAAAATGTCAAAAATTGTCAAAAGTTGTCAAGCAACTATGACAACTTTTAACCCAAATTTGTAACTTCCTCCAAACCACCATGTTGGTTTCCAAAATCAGTTGGTAATTGTTTTAAGAATCATAAAAGGTCGAAATACAACCTTTGGTAGGGTTGTTGAAGGTGGAAGGTAAAAGTTGGTATTCAAAAACTCAATAAAACTATGATTTTTCCTGCAATTTGCTGCTATTTTCCATTTTTCGTATAGTAAGGATTTATTGGGGGCATAAAAATAGTGGGATGTTTTAGATAATTGAATCACCTTTCAAATGAGTCTAATCTGAGGTCTTGATTCATTCTGGAAGTGGAGATATCTGCATTTTACTAGAAGTAACCCGGATTTGACAGTTTTGCCTAGGTTTTGAAGGAAAAAATGAAGTTTTCTTGCTGATACCTCATTGGTTTTGAATGGCCTTTGGGGTGAAGCAAGGTAAGACCATGTAAATTAATATTTTTATGGCCTTTTTCAGGAAAGAAGCAGGTAAAGGTGAGGGTTTGCTGTGTTAGGGTGGACATCTCTATGTGGCCACCTAGTCTCATTGTGCAACCGATTCCATGAATGAAGTTAGAAGTGTAACTAGGGTCTGAAACTTGGTGATTTATGTTATTTACATGCCCTATAAATGTTCCAAGCATTAATTTTTTGGGGCAGCACTTTTATAGCACACTTCCTTTGTTAGGGTGGCCTAATTAGAGCAATTTGGCCTAGGAGTGAAATTGGGTTTATAACCCTTAGACATTGGATCTGCCCAAACCCTTTTGGAATCCTTTGGAACTCACTTGAATTAAACAAAATAAACTCTTAGTTGTAGAGGTAATTTGGGAAATTAGGAAGAAATCTTAATTTTTCAGTCTGGCTGGGCTATTAGGCATGACAGTCCCATTTATAGCAGCAGCACTAAACTTTGTTAGTGACTCAATTCCAATGATCGGATAGTGGTTTGTTGGCTTAGGGGATGGTAGAACAAAACCCTAGAATTCATATTTACCTTGGGAAGAGTCTCAACCCTTGTTGGGTGGTGTGGCCCTAAAGAGTCTTGGATGATCATTGGAGAAGGGTGTGGGGTTTGAGTATTGTCAAAGATGATTAAGAGAAGAAATGGTATGTAACCAAAGAAACCTAGTCTAAACCACCCCTTAGAGTCTTGGTATGATTTCTGGAGTCCTTGTTTGTATCCCAAGTTGAAGGGATTATCTCAGTGGTCACAAGGGCTCTGCATCAATGATTAGAGGGTAGGTAGAGAAAATAAGGAAATAATCAGAGGGTAGGTAGTGTAGGAATTAAGAGATGAATGACATGTGTCATGCATGGAAAAGGTTAATGAATTAATGTGTCCTCGATATTTTGCCAATCATATCCTTAGAAAAGTACATACCTTAATAAGAGATAAACCACAGACAACAATCAAAGAAAATAATCATGCCTCGTCATAGCTTCTTTAGTCATGGACATCCTTGAGTCGCATAGAGTACATGATTAGCAATAAAATCAAGAAATAAACACTGAATCTTGCATGTCATTCACATGTTCTCATTGTCATAACATATATAATTATCTTGATGAATGATATTTGACAATCCTTTATTACTTGCTGGTCGATTCTTCATTTTCTGAGTTTCACAATTCAGTTGTCATAAGATGCCTTGATCTTCGTTGCTTTGTTGCTCATTATCTGTTTCAAAACCCTAAGTGTTTTTGGTTTTCTAAGTTTTCTGAATGTTTTGGATTTTCAAAGATTCAAAAGATTACTTTAGCAAAAGGAATTAGGATTTTGCCCCCAGCAAAAACCAAAATATTATTATGGATGTATGAATTGATCAAGCTCCAAACCATGGCAGGATACAAATGGAGATTGATTGATTCTGATAAAATCTAAGACAGTGACTATGGCAAGAATATCAAAGATGGATAACTGTTGGTAAGCTGCATATTTCCTACGAATGGGTTCAAAGCAATGGATGCGAAAGATGAAATAGATGAGATTAGATAGATGGAAGCGATAGATGCGATAGGATGAAGTGGATAAGTGTGCAAAGCGATCTCATAGATGGAAGAACTCACTTTTTTAGATAGTGCCTGTTTACCAGGATTTCACCATCTAAATTTATTGAATTTTTTCTTTTCATATTTTAAAATTTTTTTCTTTTCGTTTTCATTGTTTTATGCTTTTTAGGGATTTTCTGCTTTTCTGATTTTTCTTGGTTTCTTTAGGATTTTATATGTTTTTTATTGATTTTTCCCAAGACTTTATATCTCAAGCATAGAAATTCTTGAGATGAATAGAATTGATAGGTTCATCAAACCAATCACCTTCAGGGGTAGATAGCTTGTATGCTCCTGAGCCATATGCTGATACTATGACAAAAGGTCCTAGTCAATTTGGTTCAAATTTACCCTTCTTTTCTCGGTCTTGCTTATTTATTGGATTCTCCCTTAGAACTATATCTCCAATCTGAAAAATGTGTGGCTTGAATCTGTGATTATAACTTCTTGCCATTCTCTATTGATATACTTTCAAATGATCTGTTGCATTTTGGTGACGTTCCTGGAACAGTTCAAGTTCTTGGAGTCTAGAGACTCGTTGTTCTTCCTCTCGTATAAGACCTTTCAAGGAAACTTGTAGATAAGGTATCTCTACTTCTATGGGTAATATGGCTTCTGATCTATAGACTAAGCAATATGGAGTTGCCCTCATTGGTGTACAGTTGTTGGTTCGGTATGCCCAAAGAGCAAGATTTAACTGAATGTGCCAGTCTTTTCCATTTTCATTGACTATTTTCTTCAAGATTTTCAAGACAGTCTTGTTTGATGCCCCAACTTGACCATTTCCTTGTGGATAATATGGAGTAGAAAACCTATGTTGGATATGAAACTGCTCACATAGTTCCTTCACATCTTGATTCTTAAATGGTCATCCATTGTCAGTGATAATAGTCATAGGAACTCCATAGCGACATATTATATAATTCAAGATGAATGATGATATTTGTTTTCTTGTCACTTTTATTAGAGGTACTGCTTCAATCCATTTAGTGAAATATTCAGTAGCAGTCAGAATGAACATATGTCCATTAGAGGATGAAGGATTTATCTTTCCTACCAAATCAAGGCCCCATTGAGAAAATGGCCATGATCCGACCATATGATACAATTCTTGTGCTGATGTGTGAATGAGATTCCCATGGATCTGACATTGTTTGCATTTCTTGGCATATGTGAATGAATCTCTCTCCATAGTAGGCCAACAGTAACCCATACAAAGAAGTTTCTTAGCCAGTGTTAATCCACTTGAGTGTGTGCCACAAATACTTGTGTGAACTTTGTTAAGAACTTTCTCAGATTCTTCTTGTTCAAGACACCTCAATAAAGTACTATCTAGACCTCGCTTATATAAGGTATCGACAATAATAGTATAGCAGGATGATTGACGGATAAAATTTCTTCTTTGATTGCGGGATAGGTCAGGAGGAAGGATATTCTCTTTTAAGTACTGATAGGTTTGGTCATATAAGGATTGGCTGATCCTCGATATATGACAAATCATGTATGATGCTAGGATTGAATGGTAGGGGTTAAGATATCTTCCATGAGGAATTAGTAACGCTGTTGATTCTCTTGATTCTATAAGAGAGATGCTATTGTAGCCATTGCATCTGCTACTTTGTTCTCATTTCTTAGGATTTGAGTGAATGATAGTTCTTCAAAGTGTTCTTTAAACTCTTCTATCAGTTGTTTGTAGGGCATGAGATTGTTATCCTTAGTTTGATAATCATCATTTATTTGGTTGATGATAAGTTGTGAATCACCATAGACATGTAATTCCTTGATATTCCATTCAATAGCCATTTTGAGCCCAATAGTCAATGCTTCATATTCTACAGTATTGTTTGTGCAAGGAAACCGTAGTCTATATGATTTTGGAATTGTGTGTCCTTGAGGTGTGATGATTAAAATTCTTGTGCTTGAGCCATATTGTGTATAAGAACCATCAAAGTACAATTCCAAAAATTTTGTACTTATTGTCAGAATGTCTGCATCAGGAAATTTAATGTGCAATGGTATGTCATTTTGTAAAGGTGCTTCAACTAATTGATCAGCAATGACCTATCCTTTGATATCTTTTCAACTAACATACTCTATATCAAATTCACTTAGTATCATAACCCATTTGGCTAGTCTCCCTATCAAAGTTGACTTGTTCAACAAATACTTTAGTGGATCTATCTTTACTATTAGTTTCACAGAATGAGTCATCATATAATGCCACAACTTCTAAGTTGCAAATACAACTGCTAGACATGTCTTCTCTATTGATGTATAATTTAGTTCATAGCCGACAAGTGTTCTACTGATGTAATACACTGCTCTTTATTTTCCTTCTTCATCATGTTGAGCTAGTAGAGAACCTAATGATACATTTGTTACCGATATATAGAGAAACCATGGTTTCCATTTGATTGGTGATATCAGTACTGGAGGATTCATAAGACATTCTTTGATTTTCATAAAAACCTCTTCACATTTTTGATCCCATTTGAATGGAATATTTTTATGTAAAAGATGAGTGAATGGATGACATATATCTGCTAATTGAGAGACAAATCTTCTGATTGATTGTAATCTTACTTGTAAAGATTGCAATTGACTTATGTTCCTAGGTGACTCCATCTCCATGATGGCTTTGACCTTTTTAGGATCTACTTCAATTCCATGGGCTGATATAATGTACCCAAGAAGTTTTCTAGAGGTTACTCCAAATGCACATTTCTTTGGATTTAATCTCAACTGATATCTTTCTAGCTTATCAAAGATCTTGCTTAAGATGTTCAAATGTTCATATCTTGTATGAGATTTTGCAAGTATATCATCTACATAATCTTCCATAAATGTATGCATCATATCATGGAAAATTGTTGTCATATCCCTTTGATAAGTTGCTCCTGCATTCTTAAGCCCAAATGGCACAACATTCCAGTAATAAGTACCCCATGCACAAGTGAATGCTATCGTTTCTTGATCTTCAGGGGCAATTCTTATTTGATTGTATCCTAAGAAGCTATCCATTATTGAAAACATCTCATATCCTGCTGATAAGTCCACAATTATATCAATGTTGGGTAGTGGGAAATCATCTTTGGGACATGCTTTGTTCAAATCTTTGAAATCGGTGCAGACTCTTATGCTTTTATCCGGCTTGGACACTGATATAATGCTTGAAACCCATTCTGGATAGGCAACATGTCTTATGAAACCCACATCTAATAGTTTCTTTAGCTAAGCTTTTACAAGAAGAGTGATGTGTGGATGCATCTTCCTTAACTTTTGCTTAACTGGTTTTGCTTTTAAATCCACATTGAGATGATGCATTATAAGGTCTGGATTAAGTCCTAGCATGTCTGCATAGGACTAAGCAAAATTTATTTGTCTTTGTCTGAAGAATTCTATGTATTCTTTCCTCTCTTTATTTGATAATGAGGCAGAAAAATTAAGTATCTTGGGATCCTTTGATGTGCTAATGTTTATTGCTTATGTTGGTTCTATTAGAATAATAGATCTCTCTTGAAAATATGCAGGGAGAATTTCAAACTTTCCATCTTTTGGCACCTCCAAGAGGTTTTCACCATCAGATACGTCCTTTATTTTCCCTTTTGATTGATCTAGCGTTGCCATGAAATGGTTTTCAACTGTAGGTCTCTTTCCTTGTTTTATTTCAATTTTGCGACTGGAAAGTTTGGCATTCTCTTGACTGTAAGAAATGTTACTTGATTCCGTAATGGAAGATATCTTAGGTGTTATGGGTTCAACAACATTAAGATATACAACTAAGTCATGATCATTGGAAAAGACATCTAATTCAGGGTTTTCTAGATTATCCCAATCAATTAGTTTAGGATGAAGAAGGGGTAAGTCATAATCATTGTCATTGTTAGGTTCTTCAAAGTTCATGACATAATGGTCATAATTTGGCATAAAGAAGGTAATGTTATAGATAGAATGACCTTGAGGATATTCTCTCCCAAGTTTTGTCCAATTAGTTATAACAAAATCATTGTAGTATTTTGTAGTTCACACTCAAATGGTTCTTCATCTGACATTTGTCCCTTAAATGAATCGATTATATCAATACATGCGTCTTTAGTATTGCGAGTTCCTTCTTGATTATTTTCAATAAATTCATTTGCATTTTGAAGTTGACATACTTTTGTACATGATATAGAGAATTATTTTGCTAGCTTTTGTCTTCTTTCAAACTCAGCTTCTTCTGAACTAATAGTCAATCTTACTTGACTATCTCTTAGTTCTTCTATGGTTTTGCCATACCTTGGTACATCTTGCTCTTTATTTGATAGAAATCTGATATTTTGAGATGCTTGATCCATATCTGTTTGTACTTCTTGTGGCATTACTTCTTTGTCTTTTTCATCCCCTTTCTTTTGTTGTCTTGTATATGCCTCTTTTCTCTGGATTATGAGTTCTTCTTGTCTTCTTTCTAACTCCATCTTTTGTTTTGTAATAGACAAGTCTTCCTTTGTGATAGCTGCTTGCTCTTCATTTTTTTCTTCACTTGATATACTAGATGAGACATCTAGACCCCATTCATATTCATTTGAATCTGTCTTTGAACCATTGTCTAGGACTATACCACTATACCACACAGGAATGTTGTATGGTGCAAAAAGTTCATTGATTTCTGCCATCTCGATTTTGACATGAGTTTTATTAATGGTGACTTCAACATGTAAAGGAGCATTGTGAGGACATTGCAAGAACATATCATCATTGTCTGAAAATGATAAGCAATGAGGGGCTATAAGGTGTCCCACCATGTTTTGGAACTAATCCACATCCAAGTCTATTGAAACTGTCGTTTCTACTAAAGCTTTTTCCAAAATTTCCTTATGCATAGGTGAAACTTTGAAAAGTTCCAAAATTGATATTTGAGCAGGTATTCTCTGTAATTACTCTACTAAATTGTATTGTTGTGAAGTGGATGTTGAGTCTTTTATTATACCCGAAAAGGTGACCTTCGCTTTGCTTCTCGTAATGACATTGATTGGTTTTAAAGGTGGATTATCTTTAATAATGATGACATTTACCACATCATCATATGTATAAGTGTAGTTCACTTTGGATTTTCGTTTGTCATATTTTAATTGGGATTGTTCACCTTTGTCATAATTTGGAAGTGGAGTTTTGAAAGCTAGGTGTGATTCATTTGTCTTATGGCTATCCACTATGATAGTTCCATTATCGATTAGATCTTGTATAAGGCGTTTCAACCTCTGACAATTATTTGTTTGGTGTCCTTTATTTCGATGGTAATTACAAAAATGATTATCATTCCACCAATTAGGCTTGACTTGTGGTTCATAACTTCTTGCTTTTGTTAAAACAATTAGTTTGTTTGTAAGAAGAGTTTTTAAAGTTGATTCCAATGGTTCTCCAATGTTTGTGAATTTCCTGTGAGGATTGGAGAAGAAAGACTTGGTTTTATTGCTTTCTTGAATGTTATTGTTTGGGATTTGACTTGATAGATTAAAAATTGGTTGTTGTTTTGTAGCCCTATTTTTCGTCATTTCCTTCGTTGATGACATTCCTATTCTTTGACCAGAACTTGGGTTTATCATTGTTACCATTGTTGTTGTTGTTGTTGTTGTTGTTGTTGTAAGAATTATTGTAAAGTTTTAGCTCTCCTTTCTTTACCATCACGTTTTCTATTTTCAGACCATTCTCAATCATCTTGGCGAAGGAGGGAGGACATTGCATTTTTAGTCGATAACTCATTTCATTGATAAGATTATTAATGAATATGCCAATCTTTTCTTGATCAAGTACATCTCTTGGATACCTATTAAACATCTATTTCCATCACTGCAAGATCATAAAAGATTCACCATTCTTTTGTTTAACATTTCATAAATCCATCATTGTTATCTCATTCCTTACATTGTATGAGTATTGTGAAATAAATCTATTCACGAGTTCTTCAAAAGATTTAATTTTGGATGGTAATCTTGAAAACCATTCCATTGATTGTTCATTCAAACTCCTAGGGAAAAGACGCATCAGGTAAGTTTTGTCATGTGCAAATTCCATACTCATAATACAAAATTCCCTAGTGTGATCCTAAGGATCATATTTTCCATCGTATTTGTCATATTTAGGGATCTCGCAATGCTGTGGAAATGGTACCATATTCAAATTTTTATCAAAAGGATATGGGCAGATATCTTCCAATGAATACTTGTTGGAGCTTGTTCTATTTTACATATCTTGTATCTGTTGTTGTAGAGTTTGCATTTGTTGAGTAAGGTTTAACAACATATTATCCATATAGTTTCTCCTTATTTCTTCGTAAGTTCTTTTATCACTATGCTCTCTTCTTGTGTCATCACGTTCTTTTGTTGTCTCTTCATGAATTTCTTTGTTTACATCTTCGTTGTTTGGATCATCTATGTTTTGGGTGTTACTGGCCTCCGCATCTTGTTCCAAGCTTTCTATTATAAAGTCTTGTGGCAATTTAGCTCATGATTTTGCCAACATCAAAAAATATTTCTCTTTTTGTTTTTCCAATAATTTTTCCATTAGTCTATCAAATTTGAAATCTTGCTCGAGGTCTCTAATGGTGTTATTGACCGCTTCTTCGTCAACAACGGTATATCTAAAAGTTTGGAATATCAGATTATCTTCTTCCTCCATTTGTTTTTATTCTTTTCTAAGTTGTTCGTATTGAGCTCTAGTCCAAACTGGCATGCGATTGTTTCAAAAATTTGAAGTTTCCAAAGGACAACTTAATAAGTGATTATTGGTTTAGGAAGATATGCTTTGTTGATTTTACCACTATTTTTGTTCGTTGTGATAAATGTCTCTTTGTTGAAAAGCACATCCTTGCAAAATTTCTTTGTCAAACTTTGTCCCGCAACCACATAAATAGTGACGAAAACAGTGTAGGAATGTCCTATGTTTTAATAAGATCTTGCGATTGATATACAAGAATCTTATTCTTTTATGAGTAGCGTTATAACTGGGTTTTATTTTCTTAAGGCGATACTTAAAAGTCATATAAGCATCTGATAGTTTACAAGCTTGTTTGATTCCAAAGTTGGTGCAATTCTAATTTTGATATGACCTAGGTTCAAAATAGGAAAGATTTATCCAAGATAATGAACACAAGATGAATTGATCAAGCTTTGTGATAGAGGATTTGATATATCCTTATGAGAAACTTGACAATGATGTTGATTTTTGCACTTAAAATGTTTGAATCAATAGCTTGTTGAATGTTTATGCTTATGGAAACCTTTCGGAAATAGCCTGTTGGATTAGTGACCCAGTTATTGAACTAGTTTGAAAATGTGTGATAGTTTAGAGACAAATCTACTCAAGAAGTGTTTTGATACTGATGTTGAAATTTTGGTTTGATATGCTTTTTAGATGTGAAAAAGCCTTTGTGCTAACTCTTGTGGCAAAGAGTGTTAACTTATGAGATAAAAGCACTATTTTGTTTCTTGAAAGCACTATTCTTGATTATGTTTGAAGGATTTTCCTCAAATCCTTCAACAAGTTGTTGGATTTTCGCTCATTTTTAGATGATGATTTTCTTCAATTTTTGACCATTTTGAACATTTTATAGACATAGAAGACACAATGTTTTTGAAAAACAAAATGCATAAGCAAGTACAAATCCCATGGCAGGCTGAGACAATAATTTTTGAATCTCACGTGGGGTTTCCCCCAAGGCTACACTATTCAAAGCGGATATTTAGATGTTTGGCCCCACTGGCTCCACCTTCGGTACTCATTTCTCTGGGGCAGCCAAGCACCAGTTTCCATGAAAACTCCCAAATGGAAAACTTTATATCTCTACTAAGAACCGTATGTGTGTGAGCCGATTCAGAGGTCCGACCTCCTGTGCCAACAATTAGAAGGATTTTGGCAACTAGTACAAGTGGTTTTTAGTAAAGGCTTCCAGTCATGTGGCCATACATGCGGCACTTTCAGCTCTGTAAATACAAAAGGTTCCTAGCCTATAGATGTGTCATAACCCCTCTTTGGACATTGGATTATTGTGATTAAATAAATACGATAATTAAAACATTTATTAATTAACATTTAATAATAGTGGAAAATCGTCTCATTTATGAGACTTCACGATTTTCCTCTAATATATAATTATTAATGTTTATTATTATTTGTTATGATTATTATTTATGTTATATATGATCATTATTTACTAATAACAAATAACATTTTATATATAATTTACATTGCTTAATATTAAATTCATATTTATAAAATTATAATAATATAAGTAATATAAATAAATAATAATAATAAAATAAATTAAGACAGGCGTTTTACACTATTGATGGGTTGGCCATTTCAGAATTGTTTATACATTAGCTGGACATGGAGACAATTAAAATCGATAAACAATTAAATAAGTTTAAATTAAAGATTTAAACTAATTAATAAGAAAACAAGCTTGATATCAAGAAACCAATATTAATATACAATACAAAATACTTATAATGTATCAATACCTTATAAAGTAACACTAAACCTTAACAACATTACACGGGCGTATTGCACCCAGCAGTCGCATTATATGTGATGCGGTGCGTATAGACTAAGGTGCCCGAAAGGAGTTACGGGTGGACCAGGGAGCAGTGACTCCAATAGTCACCATCGCTCACCCCTCCCTCAGCAGTCACGACCCCTGGTTGGGTCCGCTCCAACACCCCCCGCTGGTATTAAAGAACAAGTCGTGAGGAGGAAAGAGGAGGGGAGCGTGGGAAGGAATAGCGGCAAGGAAAGGTGGTAGCAAAAGACACAGATTGCGGATGGGGGACATTAAAAATATCGTTGCCGTTCATCCTCCATATTCTAAAGATCATACATGATAAACTAATATATAAGAGTTAAAATATGAAGTATGAAATAAACCAAGCATCTCTAAAGAACAAATTTGACATTTTCTTATGGATTGGAAACTCTCCTTCCTGTGGAAGAATGGAAGAGTCTAGAATACGGAAGTTCTGTACTAAGACCGTTAAAGACTCCCTCCTATTTTGGATGACCCGACTCATCATTCTTTATAATCGCTGGCCAAGACAAGAGAACATACATCGGGATGAGGATATCAATTGAGCCATAATGATGAAGATCAACTAAATATGCAGAGCGATGGTTATCGATGAAGCACAAATAGGAGATGGCAAAAATAGCATATGCTCTTCTCAATCGAATAAACAAAGGGGCATACAATAAATAATGTAGGCAACAATCGTAATGGAAGTTGATATGTATAACATCAACTAATAGGATTGCACAAAAAAAAACACGTAACAACCTAGTATCATAGTTACATGGAAGAAGGATAGTCGACATACTTGGCAGTCAAATTGAGGAACGTGTTTATTATAAACATTGCATATTATGAAGACTACATAGCTACAATGGTCAAGCCCACAATCACAAATGTGTAGACAAATATGTCAGAGGACTCTGTCCATGAGGGTGATACATAGTATTTAATTGATGGTCACTATATCAATAATACAATAGTGGAGAAGGTTATATAGACGATGAATATTAGAAACTAGTCAATGACATATCATTATTATGAAGATACTTAATACGAGTGGACTATTAATTAATTAGTTAATCCAATTATAATTTGGAAAAGTGCAATTAATATACAAGAAGAAGCATTAAACGTATCTTTTGGGAACACAACCTATCATATTCATAGTCAAGATATAAGAAGGCTTTGAAGATTGTTTGTTTAGGGGAGAGGGACCATTATTTGCTTAGCACAAAGGAACGAGTAGACACAATGATTAATTATCATCACTATAGGTGGCAACGAGAAGACCGATGGCATAAGTATACCCATCATATTAGAAACAACAGAAAAAGTATATATAGTGTTCCAGATGTCAATTACAACAAGTTAGAGAAATAGATATATCCATACACCAGATTGTAACTCATAATTCTTATTATATAGTATCTATTTTTAAGGTTGGTAACTAATTACTTAGGAAAGTAGCCGCCTATGTTTTAAAGTGTTAGTTAATTGTCCTAAGTTTCCAAGAAATTAAATAGGGGACATTACAGAGGTTATGCTCCATAGGGTTTATGGGGCAACATAGTGTCGGTATGAACTTATCAACACATGTTTCTTGTTCTTTCGTCACAAACATGATTTATTTAGAGTGGATTGGAAGGACTTAGTATTAGACTGTTTCCACTTTGGGTCATTCCCCTCTCACTGCCCCCCTCAAGGAAGCTCGGGAAGCCAAACCCTCTAAAGGTTATATATAAAAGAAAGTAGGTCTGGTTTTCTGATCACCGTATGATGGTGAGAGAATACTTACCTACTAATTCATCAAGCACAAAAAACACAAGTTCATTTTAGCCTTCTAAAATCTATGTGCAACTATTTTAAAGAAGTCATTCAAAATGCAAGTTGCATGCTGTTAATTTACCCCCCTTAGTTAAGATAAATGAGAATGACATGATGTGTTACTTTCCAAAATAGAACTCTTAATTAACTAGGTGAGGAAATGTATGAAATTTGCTTTAAAAACAATTCTGCACATGCATGTCAGTAGTTTGAAAAATTTAAGTTTTTGGACATTTGGACCTGCAAGAAAATTTTGTCAGTTGCAAATAAAAGCGCTATCCTAACTGTAGACGTATAAAAATGACCATATTCTTAAATGAATATTTTATGTTCATTTCTCTATTTAATTGAATTACCCACATTCTTCTATTTAAATTAAATAAATTACTCAATTTATTTAAATTAAATTCACTATACCATTTAATGAATAAATCATTTTATTCAATTAAATCCCTCCTATCCACTTTTAATTAAATTCAAATTTAATTAAATAGTTATCCTAAATTAAATAAATCTAATTTACTTGATTTCCCCAAATTACAACCAAATTGAATTAAATTAATTTTATTTCAATTAAATCCTATTATCCCTCCATCCACTTGCACTTTCCTACATCTCCCACTTGCATTTTTTCTAATCCCTTCTAGACTCTTCTAATCGCTTCTAATTAGCCTAACCCATCTTCTAAACTTTGTCACAACCCTAAACAAGGGGAAGTCACTTCTCAAAACCTTAAAGTCTTTGATAACCATTAAAGGCTTCAAGTCTTCAACCACTTAATTCCCCAAAGTCTTCATAACCATTAATGGTTAACTCAAACCCTCTTACATGGTTAAAGAATTTCTTTTAACTCAACCTACATGTAACCCAAGGGTCTCATCAAGCATTCATTGCTTTGACCATGGTTATTCCTTAATTATTTGCACAAGAGTTTATCCTTGGATTAACTCTTAATTCAATGGGTAAGCCTAACTGAAGCTTAACCCTTATCTCTAGATAACCATAAGGTCTTCTCAGGCATTTAATGCCTCCAACCCCTTCTCTCAACCCAACCCTATGTTGACACTTGTCACCATTTCATTGGTGCCAATTGCAAACATGGATCCCCAACTTTCAAACTCAACCCTTGATTAAACCATTTAATCCTGACCATCCATTGCCCTATTTTTGCTATAAATAGAGCTCTCATTCCTCCATTTTGATCATCCTCCAAATTTGTAGTATCACACTTATGCTCAAATATATTCAAGCTTTCATATCTCATTTTATGCTCATCATTTTAGCCTCTCTTTTAACTAGGAATTAGTCTAAATATGCATGTTTAGAATACTTTCTTTATCATTTAGCTCAATCATAGACTAAACATATCCTGTTAGGATAGTATTTATACTAACCTTGTCATCTTATAATCTAGTTTATTGTATTTCTAGAATCATGCATAGCTTAGGATGCATTTCATTCTAAAATCTATCAAAGCATCCCTTGTTCTTGCATTTGCCATCCCTAAACCATTTTGTTCAGTGATCTGAGAGCAAAAACATTGGTTTGAGGGACATTGTAAGATAGAGAACCATGGGAAGCTGAGTAATACTTCATTACTCCATAGCTTGTACCAAGAAGTCCTGTGTGTGTGTGGACAAGTATTTTGGAGCATTTTTCACATATTGAGTTCTACCCTCCCACTTTTCCCGCATACATTTCTAACGCCCACCGTGGGGCCCGACCCCATATATCAAATCAGTTTTTGAAATTAACTACTTTTGCAGGCATGCGGAAGAAATGAATTAGCGTGTTTAGTTCACTGTTTAGTGCATCTAGTAAACAGCATAGTGCATCCAGTCCACTATTCAGTGCATGGAGTCCATCATCTAGCGCATGAAGTCTATACATTAGCGCATCAAATCACCAATTTCCTGTAGGTCTCGACGCAGGAGAAAACCAGAGAAGCACTTTTGGCGCATAGAGTAGTGCATCCAGAAAATAGTGTAGTGCGTTGAGACTTTCTTTTAGCGCATCTAGGGTATATTGTAGCGCATACAGTCTATTCTGTAGCACGTCGCAGACAAAATATAATTTGTAACTGAAAGATAAAAATTAGACTTGTGAAGCCCACCATGATGATTTGATTTTTTCTGCTAACTGACTATGTGCAGGTTCTAACATTTTATGTAGGAACAAAGGGGACTAGTCTAGTTTTCTTTGCTTTCTTTCAAAGTTAGTAAAAAGAATTCATCTTTCTTTATTGCATGTTAAAAAGAACAACAAAGCAAACCTTTCATTCCTGTAAGTTAGGAAAAACACTTCATTTGGAAGCTCTAAAAAGAACAAGCAAATTTACCTTTTGCAAAAGCTTAAAATGAACCTCACTTTCCTTTGGTGTCTAAAAGGATTCACTTTATTTTTGCAAAGTAAAATAACCTCATTTTCATTTGTGCAAAGCAAAGAGGGAAAGTTTTCCCCTATCGATTTTCATTTTGCTGACCAAACATCACGATTTACTTTGTTGACCAGGCTTATTTTTTTAAGGTTTTGGAAATACACACTTTGCTATGAAGGGTTAAAAATAACACCATGCTTGTTGGAGCAACATCTCCAAATAGAAGTTAGAAAATCATTGTCTTGAAGGCTAAAAAGAACAACTTGATTGCTTTGTCTCGAAAGTGGAAGGAATATGCTCTCCCCTTAACTGGGTGATCAAAAATTCAGACCACTCTTACAGCTTTTTGTATTTTAAGCATTTACATCCTTTAGCAAGCCTGCCTTCTCGAGGAGTTTGAATCAACTCTTAAAGCTGTTTATGGCCAGTGTGAAGGGAATGACCTAAGTGGAGAATGACTTTGACGCCAAGAATTCTAACCCACTATAATCAAATGTGGAAAGTGACGAAAGTCCTTTTCAACGGTTGCGCACAACGATTAGCCTTCCCCCAGTATCCTTGAGATACGTAAAGCCTTTATTCTAAAGGTTGGGAAGCCTCCTGAGGGAGTTTATCACTAACGGCCGAATGGGAAGCCTAATTATGAACCATAAAAATAGAAGCTTTGAACCGAGTCAATAATCAGACATTTATAACATCATAGTGCAAGGGTGGGGAAGAATCCGCCCCCAAGATTACTCACCATATATCTCCCAAGATAACTACTCAACTGTGAAGCGATTCACTTTGAGTAAATTTCTGGAAAAAGGCAAAAAATGGGTGCCCTCTAGGGGTGACACAGCTGTTTGAGCTGACGGAGTATCGAGACTAGTGGGCTATGATGTTATTTATGACCCTTGACTAAAGAGTCTTTCTGAAGTGTATTATTCGTATCCAAACCTGTTAAAACATTGGGGATTTGAACACATCCTCGCAAAACATACACATTTTGTTAGATTAGGCAAAATGGTTGTACTTTTTGTGTCGTGCTTGCATTTACTACTTCAAGAAATCATCCATCAAACTTGAAAAATTCACAACCAGAATCCAAAATTTACCAAAAACCAACCAAAGGAAAAATCAGGGCAGTTTAGCGCATAAGAGCAACCTCTTAGCGCGTGAGGTACTTCTGTTAGCGCATCTAAACATCAAGTTAGCACGTCGAGACCGAACAGTAGTGTTTCATCCCAAGTTAAAACAATGTCAGAACATTTAGCGCATCACAGAAATAGTCTAGCGCGTGGAAGCAACAACTTAGCGCGTGGAAATCAAACATTAGCACATAAAGTTAAACAGTTAGCGTGTTACAGGCCCAAGTTAGCGCATAGATTTTTCAGACAGATAGCAAACAATTTTTGAACAGTTAAAACTTTAGCATGTGTTTGGGGGTAGCCTAGCGCGTACAGTCATTATTTTAGCGCGTGGAGTAATTTTGGTAGCGCATGTAGTCTCTGTTTTAGCGCGTGATCAAAAACATAAAAATAGAGGGCAAAACCGTGAGGAATTTAAAATTTTTTGAAAACATTTTCAAAGGCCTCTCATTACCAACAACATCTTTCATCAAAACAGAGTGACAAAAACAAACCGTTAAAACTATTTCTTGAGCTAAATTTGTGTCAAAACAAACGTTGTCAAAATCCTAAATGAATCGCACCATAAAACATGTCTCTCTTATCATAATCCAGAAACCTCATCATCAGTATCAACAGAATCCTTTACCATCTTACGAATTTTTATTTCAAAACACTTGTTTAAAATTTTCAAATTGTCAAATCAAGTTTCCATATCGGGAGGTTTTTATCCATATCATTTGACATGCTTTGTCATGAAGGGGCATCTAAACCTTCACTTTGATAGAATAAGATTTGTAATTTTCAAAAACAAGATCAACTAAATCCAAACAAATCAAAGGAAACCATTGATCACTCATGCATGACTAATCCCCATATTTTGAGAAGAAAGAACCTTTATTGTAACATCATGTTGAAGAAACAACAACCTAGTTCTTCCAAGTTCATCAAGAGAAATAAGTTTTTATACATCAATCGTCAACTCTTCAAATCTCATTAGGTATTCCTTCATCACGTCAAATGGTATATCCAAAACAAATCCAATGAATTTGACAAAGAACCCTTGAAGACAAGAGCCTACTGTCAAAAGTCTTCTTTTAATCAAATCATAAACCGCGGAGGAAAGATTAATCCAGCATTCTTGCTCGACAAGTGCATCACTTATAACACATCTCGACTAGAACCACCAACCCCCGAGCAACACATCGAAGAGGATTTTGTCCCCTTCGTCACTGAAAGTTTCTATTAAAATGCCTGTTACTCGCTCTCAAAGAAATCAACAAAGCGAGACACACGCAGAGTCTAGTATGAATCGAAGGTTGTCAAATCCTTTTGAAGTTCCACACTTGGAAGAGACTGAAATTTTTGAAGCACTTCTTTAGGAATGTCAGGAAAACCCTTCATTCCAAAAGCTTGTAGAAAGGCTTATAGAAAATGACAAAGAAAAGTATCTACTCATGCTCACAAGTAAAGGCATTAAACTTCCCGAAGATTTAGACACAAACATCTTTCAAACCGGATCTCGACAATATGCATATAAAGAACAACAAAGAGAAGAAGAAACTCACATACCTGAGCAACATATTCCAGAACAACGTATACCAGAAATGCGTATACCTGAGCTAGAAACTCCAGAGAAAAATATACCATTTACCACACCTTTTCAGCTGAGAACAAATATGAGGGAAGAACTTTTCCCTCGGCAAGATAATGTGCCTTTGGTTGCTCTTACTCAACAAATGCAAATGTTACAAAGGCAAATACAAGATATGCAACAAGGGACAACAGTACGGTACTTTTTAAACAAAATATGTCCTTATCCATTTGACAGAAGATTGGACATGGTGCCTTTTCCTCCAAACTCAGATGTTCCCAAATTTGACAAATATGATGGGAAAAGTGATCCCCGGGATCATGTTCGAGAATTTTGCACAATGAGCCTTGAATTTGCTCATGATGACACCTATCTGATGAGGTTATTCCCAAGAAGCCTGGGAGGGCAAACAATGGAATGGTTATCCAAAATTACACCACCTATCAGATCATTTGATGAATTAGTTAACAAATTCATAACCCAATATTCCTATAACATCCAACATGCCATAACCATGCTAGATGTCTATAATACCAAACAAAAGAACAATGAAACATTCATGATGTTCCTTCAATGCAGGCGACGTATGGTATCACAATATCCTCGAGATATTCCCGAAAAGGAGAAAATGGAAATCTTCATCGATAACTTGAATGGTGAAATGAGTTACAGACTAAAACTTCAATGCATACCATCTTTCGCTAAATTGATTGAAAATGACATTCAAGTAGAGGAAGCATGTGTCAAAAAGGGAACACTCAAATTCTACAAGGAAGGAACAAACTCATCAAATTACAATAATCAGAACAACACCAACCTTGACAAATCTCAATTTTGGACTCGAAACAAAAACAAAAGCAATAATGAATCATATGATCCCAAATCTACGCAACCAGTGCTTGCATTATCCAAAAATCCTCAAAATGCGAAAAATCCTAAAAATGCTAATCCAAATGCTAACACATATGCACCAAATACCGATCAAGGACAACTCAACACAAACAAAACCAGCGATACTCAAAGCAAAAACATAAATCCAGGACCTAACAATAATTCACGCAACAACACAAATAATTTCCAAAAGCGTATCTTCACACCACTAGGGCAATCATTAGAATCAACCTTTAGAGAACTTTTGGCAAACAAGATTCTTTCTTTGCCTCCAATTAGCAACTATGAACCCCAAATCAAACCACCTTGGTGGAATGATTCACACTATTGTGATTTTAATCATAACAAGGGTCATAGAACGAACGATTGCATGAGATCGAAACACATGGTACAGGACATGATTGATCGAGGTGACTTAACGGTAGATGGTCTCAAAACAAATAGTGATCATGGAGCCTTTAAAAATCCTCTCCCAAATTACAACAAAGATGACGCCTCAACCTCGGATGATACACACGGAACTCGTATCAACCATATCTACAACAACACCATCAACCACATATTAGCTGAAGATCATCAAGTAAATGTCATCACCTTTCGAGATCGGCGTGATCATGAATCTGTCAATCTAACAACCCGAACTCAGAAATATGTCTTGAAAGGACATACTGCACCTACAACTACTACACCAAAAATCCAATATGACCTGGTTAGCCAATTACACGAAACTCCAGCTCAGATATCTATACTAGAATTGTTGAAACTATCACCAAAGCACAAAGACATATTGGAACAAAAGCTATTGGAAACCAATGTACCTCAAAATCTGGATACAGATAGATTTCAAGCCATGGTTGCCCATATGACAGGACCTCATAACCTCACCTTCTCAGAGCATGACAATACTTCCTTGAGTCATCCACATAATACTCCTCTCCATATTGAAGTCATTGTTTACAAACATCAAGTAAAAAGAGTCTTAATAGATGGAGGAGCCGGACTCAATATATGTACTTTAAAGCTTATCCGTGCATTAGGCTTCTCAGAAGAGTCTATTAATCCCTGCAAGAAGATTACCATAAAAGCTTATGATGATGAGGAAAGGTCCTCTAAAGGGGTGATATTACCTATTCAAGTGGGACCAGTGCAAAAGGATACTATATGTCAAGTCTTAGACATAGATCTCACCTACAATATTTTGTTAGGGCGACCCTGGATACATGAAATGCAAGCAGTACCTTCTATGTATCATCAGTGTGTCAAATTTCCTTATGATGGACAAGAAATCTCCATATCTGCTGATCACAATCCATTTTAACATTGCAACGCAATGGGGGTAGCCCAAGACAGTTTGGTTCCTCATAATAGAGAAAAGCAGAGATCTTTGACATTAGGTCTACAAACAACAAAGCCCAACTCCTTATTTGGAGACTTCAAGCAGAAAATGCGAATCAAAGACCAAGGCATGGGAGAATACTCTTTGGAGCCTTTATGTTTGGCCAAATTACCAACATCACCTAGATCTCATGGATTGCCTACTACATCAACACATCTGGCCACTTAGCCCATCACCAAATTTGATGGCACCTTCATCCAATTGGGTACTCTAGCACATGAATCAGAAGACAAAGATGTTCTTAGCTGGTTATACAAAGATGAGGAAGAAGATAATAGAGTAGTCACTCTGGACATTGTTCTACCAACACACCTGTATGGAAAAGGATACTTAATCATGCAGCAAATGGGATATGACGGTAAAGGACCTATTGGGAACCACAAAGAAGGAGTCACTGAACCTATAGATCTTCCTTCACAACCTAGTAGAACCAAAGCAGGATTGGGTTCTAAGCTCACTTTCCTATTGAAAAAGCTGCCCAACATAACTACAAAACCTCAATGGAAAGTAAAGAAGAAGTACAAAGAAGAATCTTGGTAGGAAGCACTCTTTGAATCAGTAGAAACAATCCGCAAGGTACGGGAACATCAAGATCAGAAGTTGCATTAGGGAAAGCTTCTGCGTGATAAGAAGGCCATATCTACAGCAGTAACTCATATTCCAACACCAATATCTCAAGAACAAATCATATCATCTCTAGATACCATTATTCCTCCCCGAGGAAGCACAGTCTATGAACAAATACAAAAAGTAGAAGACGGATCTGACATAGAATCAACAAAAACTATCAAAATGGTATCCATCATCAAAGATTTGTTTTCACCATACAACATACCTGTTTACAACGCTAATAGAATTTGAAATGAGGCCTTTGAGATAGATTCCAATGAATATGAATGGGGTACCTGCTCCAATGGTACTACAGATATCCTTGATGATACTGATTCCATATCCCTTTCTCCAGAAGAACATAACGCAGAAGATAGACCTCTTGAATTTGGACCACAAAATATCTATGACGCCAAGGAAAGCGAACAGAAACATTATGAACAAGTCTATGCGGAAGATAATACCATTGAAGACCTTGATGAAATCCTGGACTTCTTTAAAACCAAGAACAATCATGATGAAAACTCTGTCCTAACACTTACAGTAGCAGAGCTTGATCCACCTAATGATTCCTTACCGCTTGTCTTTCCTGACCTCATCGACTGGGATGAACCTGAAATCCATGATATACCAATTTTCCCAGATGATGAATCTATTATCCATTACCTATGTACTGTAAATCCAAAACCAGGCTCTACCAATGAACAAAGTAACGATGTCTACCAATCAAGGAGTGCCAAGTCTCTCAGTCATAAAAATAAACCAAATAAAGGATCTGATGCTGAAAACCAGTCAATAGCAGCTCTAGATCACAAAAAAGTAAAAATAAAGGACGCATCTGAGGGTGAAAACCTTTTTAAGGCACCTAACGATGGGAGACTTGACACTCTTCCTGAACACTTTCATGAGCAATCACCCATATTGATTGAGCCCACTCAATCAATCAACATTGGTACCATGGAAGCAACTAGAAACATACACCTTGCAGAATCTCTGACAGAGGAAGAAAGATCAGCATTCATCATTTTCTTTAAAGAATAAAAAATTAACTTTGCTTGGTCATATGCTGATATGCCCGGAGTAGATCCACACTTAATCATGCATCACTTGTCCATTTCTTCAGGAGTTAAACCAGTCAAGCAAAAGCTACAAAAGATGAATCCACAGGTGGCACTCATGGTCAAAACTGAACTCAAGAAACTATTAGATGTTGGATTCATCCGACCCATTGACTATGCAGAATGGATTTCCAACATCGTTCTAGTCTCAAAACCAGATGGTAGTATCAGAATATGCACTGACTTCAGAGACGTCAACAAAGCTTGTCCAAAGGATGACTTTCCTCTGCCCAGTATCGACATAATTGTAGATCTCATAGCAGGCCATGCAATGCTCTCACTAATGGATAGTTTCTCAGGCTATAATCAAATCAAAATAGCTTCAGAAGATCAAGATAAAACCATGTTCACTTGTCCTTGGGGAATGTACTATTGGAATTTTATGCCCTTTGGCTTAAAGAAGCAATGACAACAATATTCCATGACATGATGCACACATTTATGGAAGACTATGTGGATGATTTACTAGCTAAATCCTTCACCAAGAAGTCCTGTGTGTGTATGTGGACAAGTATTTTGGAGCATTTTTCACATATTGAGTTCTACCATCCCACTTTTCCCGCATACACTAACAAATGTGTTGTCTTTCACCTCTAAAGTGCTAACCTAAAGGACAAAAGTGCTAACCTGAAACACAAAAATGCTGCTTTGCAGAATAAGAAGAAAGAATTCTCTAACAAAAGCATTAACCAAACTAATAAATGCGCTAACTTGAAGGACAAAAATGTTGTTCTGAGATTAAATGCATTGATTTACAAACGAAAGCACTAACCTAAATGACAGATGCGCTAACCTGTAGGACATAAGCGCTAACCTATCAAATAAAGGTGTTGTCAAAACTCACACAAGCATGAATCTATATTACAAATGCGTTAAATTTTCTTTTTGCGAGAATTAGACATGATATTAGAAAGAATATGTGAGGCTCTGAGCCCCATGGTGGGTGCCAAAATGTGTCGACTTGAATTTCATCATCAAAATACTAGTTGCAGCATATTAGTTTCACAAAACACAAAGGAAATGCTATAGGAAATCCAAACTCAACCAATGAAACTACATTAAATGAATATTAAAATAAAAATATTATTTTTACCTTCATGATTTATGTCTCATTGTGTCCCAACTCCATTGTTACTGGTTGCAGATGGTGTGTTCTCAGACAAGCACTGATAGCTTCCAAGATGGCATATGAAGAATGGATTGATAACTGATAGTTAACTGATACTATGATATGCAATACTAAATGATTATGCTAAATGAGAAATGCTAAATTGCTTCAAGATTAAAACTCACAGATGCATAATTTTTCACAAATGACTAGCTTGAAAACTCACTTGAAGACTAACTTTTTCTCAACTCAAACTCTTGATTTTATAGACTTTGAGAGGATAAGATGATGTGGCCTAGATCAATGGTCATGATCAGATCTACAGATTTGGATGATTGTGAGAAAAGGTGAAGGTTGAGAGACATGGGGAAGGAGAGGACAAGTCTCATTCATCTCACCTTGACTGGGTTGCTGATTGCGGGAATCTAGGGATGGTTGGAGAAGATTTAGGCATGAGAAGACAAGTGGAATCAAGTCCTTCCTAAGATGTAGGGATGTTGGAGGGAATATAGAAGAAAATTTAAGAAATATGTGTACGTACACAATATTTCATTAAATTTAGAGGTTGGAGATAAATGATGAATTAATATTTAAGAAATATTAATATCTTTAGCCACATGATTGATGGGTTGGCAAAGGGAAGATGAAGTGGAGATGGAAGGATGAGGTGGAAAAGAGATTAAATAATTTTAGAAATTATTTAATATTTGAGACTATAGCATAGAATAATAATCATTAGATATTAGATATTCAAATGATTGAAGGAAATAATTAAATATTTAGATATTCAATTAATTGATCAGAAGAATAATTAAATATTAGATATTTAATTAATTAGAGGAATATGATAGATGAATTAATTAATAAAATATTTCAATTAAATTAATTAATAGAAAGACATGAAATTAATTAAATAAATTAATATTTTCAAATTAACTATTTAATAGAAGAATACATATTAAATATTTATTTAATCGCTCATAGCCATTTTTATGGGTATACAACTTGCATAGGCCATAGGTTGTGTTAAAATCTTGTATAACTATTGTAGCTGTCAAAACCTTTGAGTTGTCCTTCAAAATAGCAATACAAAATATCCTTCTTGTGAATTGTTGATGTGTGGGTAGCTGAAAGTCATAAAATATGTAAGTTAAAGACTATTTGAGTCATTGTAATGTTAAAGCAACAAGGTGCTGAGCTAAAAAAACATCTTTGGTGAATCACTTGGTTAATTATAGGTCATTTTTCAATATTGTTGGTTCATTTCAAATAGTCCTCTTCCCTTTTTCAGAAAAGGTCAATAGTATAGGTACATAGTTAGAGGAACCAACCTACTCTAGAGGTTCTCCTTCCCTATAGGTTAACCACAACTTGAAGGAGATCCAATGTATCAACAAGTGGCTGAGTTAATAGAATAGCCTGGGTGCAACCTTGATTGATAACATATTTTGGCATGTCCGATGGGACTGGGAACTAATTTTCAGTCCATCTTGAGAACTTGTTTATTATTGTTTGGTGTGTGTAGCAATTATTTCAGCCTTCAAGAGGCAACAAAAGTACATATCTGGCGACTTTGAGCTCTAGTAAAGAAGATTTAGTGCATAACAACTTATGAGAAGAATACAAAAAAGTAGTTCAACATCTTTTAAGTATTTGCAGCAATCCCCTCCTAGTAGAAAAGGGAGAACTTCTCAAAGGTCAAAGGAGATTATGTTTTATTATAGGAGAACTATGTCTACTCTCCCTACTATAAGGTTCCATACCATTGTTCCACCTTTTGTTGTCTCAAGATAGCAAACTCTAGTGATTCCTATGGCTACACCTAGGAATCAACCTTTTGTTCTCTTCAATCAGGACAACCCTTTGAATTTAACTCATCATGATGATATCTTAGTGGATACTTTGAAGAGTATCTCATTCTTTACCACTGAAGACCAAACCACTCCAATTAAGCATATAAAATATGTGGCCAATATTTGTGTTGTCCACCATGTTACAGAAGAGAATGTTGCACTTAGATTACTTGCAACATCATTCAAAGGGAAAGCCTTACAATGGTTTAGATGATTACTAGTGAGTTCAGTAGATACATAAACCAATTGAGTGACCAACTTTGCAAGCATTTTGAAGAAAACTCTGATCATTTGCCTTTGGTAGAACAATTGTCTACAATCAAGAGGGATCCTCATGAGCACATGACTGATTTCAATTTCTAGTTCCAAAGGACATGGGAGAGGATTCCACAAACGGTAAGACCCTTAGTTGATCATGTATTTTTATATTATTTAAGGGCTCTTAATAGTGATATCTCTGTAATGATACAATCAATGGGTGGCACTACACTCCCAGTTGCTTATGCTATTGCAATTAGGGCTGAAAATAGCCTCATACAACCCAGAAAGATTGCTCCAAGACCACCAATGATTTTTTTCCCAGAAGTACATCCACCTACACCATTGCAAATACCCCCTATAGCTACTCTCCCAATATTACCTACATTACCATTACTAAATACTCAACCCAATAGCCAAGGAAGCATCCCTCTAGTTCAATATTTTGAGCTAAAAGAGATTAAAGGACTCCCACAATCTTTTGGCAATGAGATCGTGAACCTTAAGAGGTAAAAAAATGATAACGTCAAACCTTTATAGCATTCATATCAACCCTCATATCAACCAAACGAATACAATATGCCTCCATATCAGCCAAACAATCAAGGCCAAAAGCAAATCCTTAGTCCTAGGCCCTATCAATCTTACAATCAAAATGTTGCTAGCATCTTAAAAGAGCTTGTGCCCATTTAAAGAAATATGGATCAAGAGTATGAGTGGTGTTTCTCATGTAACCAACCTCACAACCAAAATACTTTCATAAATGGTGTCATAAATATGGCTTTAATGTTCCAAAGTAGTCCTAATTTGCAGCCTGATGTGTCTCATGAAGCCCCTATACAACAATAAGAAGAGAAAAGACATGAAATGACTCTTCTCAATTAGAAAGGGGAGGAGTTTTGTGGTGTTAAATAGACTGGTCCATCAATTGCAGCCAACACAAGGTCTAAAAAGAGGGCAGTTGGTGTGGGCCAACATACTTATAGTGACGTTTCTCAAGTGCAAAATATGGAATGTAAGGGATTTTTTGGTTCATTCAATAAGAAAAATGTTTTTATTCTACCAATAAATTAGCCTTTGACAAGTGTGGGATAGCCTGCTAGAAAACCTCAAGCGCAACAAATACAAGGAGAGCCTGTTGTTCCTAAAGGACAACTAAAGGTAGGCACACATCCGTTCAACATTTTAAAACATATGAAGAAAGCTAATGTGTCAATTTCCATGGGGGGTTCATTAGCCATTTCAGGAAAAAAAGAACTTTTACAATTAGCCTTATCTAACGTTTCTTTGTCCAATGAATCTCCCCAAAGGACATCTGAAGTTGTGCTCACAAATGATGCCCAAACAAGCAATGACCAACAAGGAAAAAATGTAAAGCCACCTCCATTCTATGTGTCCTTGATCATTTGTGATCACCGACTTCATAATTGTATGATTGATTAATGTGCTAGTAGTTTGGTAATGCCTAAACAAATTGTAGACAAGCTAGGTATTAATTATGAACCACTTGAAAAGGGAGTTGTACAACTAGATGGTATTGTTGTTAACACCATAGGAGTCATTAAGGGTTTGAGTTTGACCTTACATGCTTGTCCAAACTTATCCATTCCACAAGATATTTATGTCATAGAGATGCCCTCTTATTTTTCTATATATTTGCCAAAGGATTTCACTGCTAAGATAGGTGGTTATCTATCTTCAGATTGGTCATATATGCCTTTTAGGACTAGGTATGGCACAAAAGTTACTATAAAATCAGAACCTATTACTAAGGATCATATTGGACCATATATCCCAAGTGTTATCAATGCCTCAACTGCTATTAATTCCATCATTCTTGACCATGAGGAGGTTCCTCCGGCCAAAGAATCAAGAACACAAATTGATGGCATACCTGATGTACTTTTAGATGAATGGGCAAATGAGAATGATAAAGATATTTCAAATCAGTAGTTGGAAGAGGTTAGTTTTGGAGTCTTATTATGCATGAGTTTAATTCTTCTATGCCTAATCTTGAGAAAGGTGATGAGAAATAGTCCAAACAACATGACACCATGGTTTGGAAGTTATATTTTGATGGCTCAATGAGTAAGAATGGAGCTGGAGGTGGTTGCATGCTCATTTATCCTAGTGGTGACAAGTACTATTCTTCATACAGGTTTATCTTCAGTTGCACAAATAATATAGCAGACTATGAGGCCTTTATTCATGGTCTCCAATGGACAAAGAATAAAGGTATTAATGGTATGCAAGTATTTGGTGATAGTGAGCTAATTGTCAATCAGGTAAGAGGTCTTGATACCATAAAAAATGATCTTTTGAAGTCATATAAGCATAGAGTATGGGATCTTATTGAGGATTTTAATGCTTTTAATTTGTTGTGAATTCGTAGAAATCAGAATAAGCATGTTGATATATTAGTTGCAATAGGAGCATAATATGACATTCCCAATGATATCAGCTCCACTAGAAAGCAACAATATGTCAAAGTGATTGTTAGATAATCAATTCCTGATAATCATGATCATTGGCAAGTGTTAGATAGTGACCAAAAAATTATAAATTTCTTGAGAGAAGAGGTAGAGATCTCAGTTGGGAATCAAGAAAAGGTAAGACAATAGTATGAAGAACAAATCAATCAATTGAAAACAAACAAATTGCCTAAAGGATTGGTTAGTTTGGAGTCTATTTTTAATTTAGATGATCAAGTGAGAAAAGAAAAATTTATCATGTAGATAGAACAAGAAAATTACCAAGAGGTAGAGGTTCTCAAAGGGAAACTCTTTAAGCTTGGAAAAGTCTACAATAAGGAAGAAAAAATAGTCTTTTATTAAACTTTGTCAAGATTTTAGTGATATATTTGCATGGGAGTATTCTAATTTGAAAGGATTTGATCCCCAAATTTCCCAACACACCATTGAGCTTGAGCCTAATGCCAAACCTATGAGACAAAAGAAAAGGCCCTTGAATCCTAAACTTGAGCAATTCATGAAAAAAGAGTTGAATAAGATGATTGAGAGTAGTACTATATTTCCCATCAAGCATACCTCATGGGTGCCAAACCTCATCCTCGTTAGAAAGAAAAATGGAGAGATAAGGTTGTGTGTTGAATTTAGGAACTTGAATAGAACACCACTCAAAGATCACTATCTGCTACCCTCTATGGAACAAATCCTTCAAGATCTTTCAAGCTCAGAGAGATTCACATTGTTGGATGGTTATTTAGGTTATAATCAGATTTTACTCAAAGAGGAAGACCAATTTAAGATTGCCTTCACAACAAAATGGGGTACCGTGGCCTAGAAAAATGCCTTTTGTTTTGTCCAATGCTTGTGCAAAATTTCAAAGGGCCATGGATTTGGCCTTTCAAGGTTTGATGTACATGCATAATATTTTTCTGCTCATGTTTCAACTAGTGAAGCAGTTGCAATGGAGGAAGGGAAAGCTAGGGTTTTGTTGTGAGGTATTCACACATCACCCCATTAGAAATGGGAACCCCCCCATTTTTTTCTTTCTAGGGTTAGCTCTTTTAGTTTTGTTGTTGGTCATTTTAGTGTCTTAGCCTTTGCATTGAAGGGTTTGAGTGTCTCAAAGGTCATCAAGTCAGGTGGATCTCCTCAAGGTGGAGTGGAAATCAAGTCAGTTGGGTGATTAGGGGGTTATTTAGATCATTCCTAGGGTTTTGTGTACTATCTAATCAGGCTTCAAGTTACTAAATCAAACCTTGGTTGAATGCATGGTGTCCTCCTAGGTCTTGTCCTTTACATTAAGGTCAGAGAAAACTCACTTTAGAAGTCTAGAATGTCATCTTGATCCTAAAATGCCCTAAAATTTGACTGTCTGGAAATTTGAAGGATCTTCCAAAAACTAGATTTTGCATTATAACTCCTGGAGGTCTGAAACCACTCTCAAACATCCTGACAATATATATGGAATATAACTTTAAGTATGAGAAAGAGAAAAGATATAAGGAAATGTCACTTATACTTAAATGTTATATTCCATATATGAATCTTGATGGAAAGACTAACTTGTCACACAACTTCCTACCTTGACCTTGTCCTTAGAAAAGTCTTAGAGCAAATTTTCATTATAGGTCCCATCCTTCCTAAGGACGAAGAACAAATTTTCATTATAGGTCCTGTCCTTCCTAAGGACGAACAACAGATTTTCGTTATAGGTCCTATCCTTCCTAAAGATGAAGAGCAAATTTTCATTGTAGGTCTTGTTCTTCCTAAGGACGAAGAGCGAATTTTCATTATAGGTCATGTCCTTCCTAAGGACGAAGAGCGGATTTTCATTATAGGTCATGTCCTTGCAAAGGACATGGAGAAAAATTTTACTTGGACCTTGTCCTTCCAAAGGACATAGAGAAAAATTCTCAAAGTCATGTCCTTTTCAAAAGGCCTAGAGCAATTTTTTTGAGATCATTTATTAAACAAATTCCTCAAATTCAAGAGGTGAAGTTGGCCAACATGGGAAAGATGGTTTGTTAATTTAAAGTGAGTCAGCCTTATACTCAAAAGACATGACATTTACCCTAAGCACCTATAAAGGAGAGGTTAGAACATTCATTCTAACCATCAACTCAAACATTCTCTTCTCTTCAAATGGAATATGAGAGCATAATTAGCAAAATCCAGTAGAACATTAGTGAATTCCATCAACATAAGGTTGAATTTTATCATTGGAGATGTAGGTCTAGTCTTTTGGAGCAGATGAGATTCATCATTTGAGCACCAAAGAGAAGTGAATTTTCTTAGCCAACAAGCTTATCAGCCAATGAATTCACCTTAAGATAGCCCAGATTTTCTCTAGGACATTAAGTTTTCCTTCCACCCAATGAATTCACTAATTACTATCAGTCCTTTGATTAGATTTAGAAAGAAATCATCAAAAAATAAAAGATTAGATCAAGTTGTATATCATGTGTGTTTGATGTGCAATTGTTTATTTTGTAGGAGGTAAGGAAAGAGATCAAATGGGCCAGGTTGAAGGAGGATCAGAACAAGGATCTCAAGCAAAGAATTTCAACATCAAGGTCAAGATACAAGAAAGAGGCCTTTAATAAGTTTCATCAACATCAAGAACACATTGGATGTTTGAATAAGTCTTAAAGTGCTACTAGGTTAAAAAACTTCAAACATTCAACAGTTGCAAGCAGTAGAGCGAGATATATTCAAGGTTCTCATTCTATCATATTGACATGGAGAGATTATAAGATGGCAAAGGAGAGATCATACAATCACTCCAAAGATAGACAAGCAAGGATTCGAGGTTGACCACAATGAATACTTCCTATCACCAGTACTTTGAGAAAGCTAGATAACATTGAGATCTTGACATCTCTTCATGATGATGAATCTATCAATCTACAAAGGTGCAAGTTTAAGTGGCATCCTAGATGGCATCCCAATCACCATTCACTAATCAGAAGGGTTCCACATCAGCATGTCTAGATGTAATGTACTTGACTCACCAGTAATGGCACAAAATCTGAGGCACCTACCCTTGCTATCTATTGGTCATACCAATGTGTTGTAATTATCTAATTGTCCAAATTGAGTTTGTTGTAACAACCCCTAATTAGGGTTTTCATTGTAAAATATTGGCCATTGATCTCAAATTGATTTGAGCTGTTGAATTGTATTGAGAGCACTATAAAAGGCTCAAGCTCTTCATTTGTAAAGGTTAAGAGTTAATAGCTAATACTAAGTAGAATAGAATAGCAAATAGAATAGAAGTTAAAGTAGAGTAGGAGGAGAAGGCATAAATTGTTGCCAAAGTTGTAAATGAACTCTATTTTCATTGAAGTTATGGTGAAATGTGTTGTTTTTTGTAATATGCATGGTTTCTTGTTGGATCTTCATATTAGATGGTAGATAATTAGATTGAATGGAGAAAATTGTTGAATGCACTTGTGTGGAATCTGCCTAGTCCATACCACTAGCCTCTTACTGATTGTAAGTGTGCTCTGCATGGTCAACTGGCATTGAATGAGCTTAACTTCAAATTGTTATGCGTCCATTGTTTATGCATTAACTTGAATGGTGACCAATATTTGATGGTGATGATTTGAACATCTTCAAAATTCCCTTAGAAGATTGCACTAAGCTGGTGTCAAATTGTTTAGTTTGATGGTGAGACCTAGCCCTGTAGGACTCCACGTAGTTGTTCATCTATATTCTTACATTCTAGGTCCTAGAATATATTCTCTAAACCCTATGCTTTTGATATTTCTTTATCTCCCAGTGAGTAGTGAGGACTCAAGTTCCAGCCAATCAAGCATTTCGGCAATCAGATGTAAGTCCCCTTTGTGAATCCCAACATAATCACATCACACCAACAGAGTATCCACATGTAGAGACCCTACGTATAAGAACCTTGGAGTTATTTCCATTGATCCTTAGGCAAATCTTCAACATTCGAATAACTTTGTTTAAGAGAGGATAAGATACTTATGGTATTTTATTCTGTGTTCACATGTGCCTAAAAAACACATCAATAGGTTTCTACGCTACACATGTAAGCAATAGAACATTTCACTACTCATGTTTCAACCAGTAAATGCTTGCTTCTAAGGATGACCTAGGGTTTCCATGCTACACACAAATGAATTAACCATAACCATACACCTCTCTATTTTTAACGATGGAATAGAACTTATATAGTTGTAAGAGAAAATTATTTTAACAATTAAATATAAATAACCTTTATAATAGAACATATATATTTGCAATAGAATTCAATGATCTCAATCCCTCCTGCATATCTCTTAATTCATGAATGTCACCTTTAGTCACTACAATTGGAATTGTTCTAGAACAAGGGAAACCATTCAAAGATAGTGTTATATATAATTTCATCCTAAAGAAAGAGACCTGATCAACCCTGAAGCAATTATATGAAAAAGGCTAATAGCAAACACGACTAACCCTAGAAAGAAAAAAATTGGGGGTCCCCATTTGCAATGGGGCGATGTGAGAATATGCCACAACATTGTTCCTTGAAAAATCATCTAGAGTAAACTTAACTTTATCATTGATAAGTTCAATTTTTTTCTAGAGCTTGTTTCTAAATTTTTTAGGACGAGTCCTATCTCCTCCACCGAAGCTTGTGACTTCTATTTTCTTCCTAAGCTTCATAAGCCTATTCTTGTGGGAAGGCCAATTTGCAGTTACTTTGGTTATATGTTGGAACCTGCCTCCAAGCTTCTTCATTATCTTCTATTTTTGATTTCTTGAGTAGCATGATGAATTTCCATGGCTAGAACTCGACCAATTGGTTTCAGAACACTTTATTATAACAAGGGATTGTGACCTAATTATTTGAGAACAAAAAGTATTTGTAAGTAATTATGTAGCAATCACAAGAAAAAATGTTGGAATGCATATATCCTTTCCTTCAATATCATCTTTTGCTAGTGCCTTTTTATTGATTGAGACTCTTGCTACAAAAAGCTGCGGAAAATACTAAATATACTTTTATTTCTAGTTTGTTGTCCACTCATGGAGACAACAAATAATTTAATAATGAAATTACAAGCCATAGTTCTTAACTAAGAACTTTAAAGAAAGGACAGAGTTAGAATTGAATGAGATGCACCACCCAAGGAGTTTGTCGATGTCCACTTAAAACTTTTATACAACCCCTAGTTTGAAAACAAATTATTTTCACCATATGATCGCCACTGTAACAAGAAACCACATTAGACAAATTATGTTGCATCAATGTAAACACATAGCAAACTAGAAACTTCCATCTGAAATTTGATAAAGAACAGATCTCACTGTGTAGATGCAAGCTAGAGGAAGGAAGATTAGAAACTTAGTGTTATCCTCCAAATTGGTTAATCTGATTATTGGGTTAAGGATGGGGGCATAACAAGGTTTGTCCAAATTTGATAAAGAACAAATCTCACTGTGTAGATGCAAGCCAGAGGAATGAAGATTAGAAACTTGTGTTATGTATAATTACTAATCTAATTATTGGACTAAGGATGGGGGCATAACAAGGTTTGTCCATTAGGATAGCCCAATTTTTGAAATAAAGGCATAGACACATCTTGGTTCAAGTTTCACAATTTGTGATGATATTAGATTAGCACAATGAAAGATGAAAGTTGAAATGGTTCTTCATACAAAATGGCCCTTGAGAAAGAAGATGTAGGGACAAAGTAATTAGAAGAGTTGGGTATGACTCAAGAAACTTTGCAAGACACTACAAATCATCAAGCAAAATTGTTTGAAGGTATGAAAGACAGAGTTGTTCAACAAGACTTAGCATCAAAAAGGCAATTAACAAAATACACTACATAATTTGAGAGATTCATAATATTTCCATGATTTGTTTGGGATACCAGTATCTCAAAAAAAGACTTGGTCAAATGAAAAAATAAATTCTAAGAGTATCCTAGTATGTGATTTCTTGGAGAGTTGGGCATGAGTCAAGAAACTTTGCAAGACAATATGAATCATCAAGAAAAAATGTTTTAAGGCATGAAAGATAGAGTTGTTCAACAAGACTTAGCAACAAAAGGGCAATTAACAAAATACACTACATAATTCAAGAGATTCATAATATTTCCATGATTTGTTTATATTGATGATAACACTATTTTTTCTAAGAATTCTAAAGAACATCCAACTCACTTGACGTAGATTTTTGAAAGGTGCAAAGAGTTTGGGATATCTCTCAATCCCAAAAAGTGTGTGTTTATTGTTCATGAAGGTAAATTGCTAGGTTATGTAGTGTCAAAACATGAGATTACGATTGATCCTAAAAGAGTGTCATTTTAGCTCTTCCTTTACCATCACATAAGAAATGTTTGCAAAGCTTCTTGGGATGAATCAAGTTTTTTAGGAGGTTTGTACTTGATGCTGTTGATTTATTGAGTCCGCTAACATCCATGTTGAGAAAGAATGTGCCTTTCAGTTGGACAAAGGATGGGAAAAGGAATTTTGAGCTCATAAAGGAAGCCCTTGCAACAACACCTACCTTCTTGAATCCTGATTTATCCAAGGATTTCATACTATATGCTTATGAAAACATTGATTCTATCTCGGTTATGTTGGTGCATCATAATGATGAAGGTTTTGAGTAGCCTTTAGCCTTTTTCAGTCAAGGACTCAAAGACTATGAACTAAGGTATACATTTGTTGAAAAACATGTCCTTTTTGTTATAAAGAGTCTTAAAAGGATTAGACACATGTTATCAAATAACAAGATTATTTTGATGGTTGTTCACCCAAGTGTGAAGAAATTATTTTTAAGAAAAGATTTGAGTGACAAGAGAGTTGTTTGGGTGACTAAAGTGATGGAATATGATGTAGAGATTAAAGTCACTAAGCTAGTTAGAGGCAAAGGTTTGTGTAAAAAACTTGCTAATAGCGTGAACAACAGTGAATAAAATAAAGAGGGAGTTGTCCTAGCTCTCCATGATGAAGAACAAATAGTTGTTCCTACTACTTCTCCAGGTTAGGTGCAAGATATGGTTCATTTCTTTCAAACTAGCGAGTGTCCACAAGGTTTGGATAAAGCCAAAAGCAGGTATTATATGCTATAATCCATTCCTTATGTGCTTTTGAATGGTGTTATTTTCCAGAAAGATTTCAATGGTGTGTTATTGAGATCTGTTGAAGCTAATCAAGTTGATAAAGTGTTGCATGAGTTCCATGAAGGGTCAACTGGAGGTCACTTTTCACCAAGAGTAATAGATCTTAAGGTCATGAAAGGTGGCTATTATTGGCCCAATTTTTTTAAAGGTGCACACTCATGGGTGAGAAAATTTAAAGATTGTGACATGTTTGCAGGAAGAGAGAAGTTTGCACTAGTTCCTTTGCAACCCATTTAGTTTGAGCAACCCTTCATGAAGTGGGTTTTAGACTTTATTGGAGTCATAAATCCTCCTTCAAGTGTTGGTCATAAGTGGATTCTTATAGCCACTGATTGTTTTACCAAATGGATAGATGCAATACCATTAAAGGAGGCAAATGAGATGGCTATTCTGAATTTCTATGAAGAGATGGTCACAAGATTTGGTGTTCCTGAGTCCATAGTTTCAAACAATGCTCTTGATTTTAGTGACATAAGAATAAATGATTCAATTTTTAGAAATGATATTTACTTGAATACTTCCTCCAACTATTACCCTCAAGGTAATGGACAAGAAAAGTCCACAAATAAGAACCTAATCGAGATCATCAAAAGGACAATTGAGGGTAACCAAAGAGCATGACATACTAAGTATAAAATAGCCTTATGGACTAATAGAATAACTCCCAAGAGGTCAATAGGTCAGTCACCTTGCGTGTTGGTTTATGGTAAATAAGCAAGGTTAGGTATCTCCCTTGAGCTTCCAGCTCTTGATTTGGTAAATCAATTGGATATGATTGAAGAGGAACCTATGACAATGAGATTAGCTGAGATGGTTGAGTTAGAGAAAGCAATAAATATAGCCATGAAGAAGATAGAGAAACACCAATCAGAAGTAAAGAGGTCTTTTGATAAAAGAGAAGCTCCTAGGAGTTTCAAAGAAGGAGACATTTTACTCAAATGAGATGAATTGAAGAGAAAACTAGGTAAACACAATAAATTTGATGCATTTTAGAGTGGGCCTTACATTATTTTAGAATGCAAGTAACACAATGCATTCCAGTTGTCTAAACTAGATGGAGAGATGGAGCCAATCCCAGTCAATTGGGTTCACCTCAAGCATTTCTTCTAAGGTAAAACTAGTCCTTTGTAGATATTAGGATAAATTTTTGAGTCAAATAAGTGTTGTAGCACACTTGTTTTGTCGAACTTTCAATTCCTCTAAGTGCTGGTGCACATCATTTTTAGTTTAAGTCAACTATAGGTGTTGTTTTGAGTCATCTTGTTAGTGTTTGATAGTTGTGAGTAGCAGCCAATCAAGTTTGAGTTTGGGGTTGCTTTAAGGTCTTCTAGATTCGATGCCTAATAGATAAGACAACTGGTGCAAGACAATTTTACTAGGAAAAACTTAAGTAGAGGTCGTTAGGAATGTTGCCCATTTCTTCATTTTTTAATGCAAAATGGGTATGGCCAATTAATTTTTGTCAAAGTCTCAATGCTAGGTTATAGATGGATCAAGAGTTAAATCCTTTGCTTTATTAGACATTGTCTACGTTGCACTATTTTGGTGGTTTTTCTATTGATCTTAAAGATTGGTGGGGACTTAATCAAAATAGTGAAAGAGCCCATGTTGAAGCTCAAGTTGTTGACATATGTGTAGAGCATGATGGCATGATGATATTGTATGTTGTCATTGATGTCAATATGCTGAAGTATGAACCGGTATGTTGTAGTAGCAAACTGGCAAGAGAACCAACATGATAATGTAAACCGGTATTTGTAAAAAAGTGAAGTGACATGTTTGTTCAAGATGAACTAGTATGTTGAAATGAGAACTGATATATGGAATTTTTGTATCGGGGTTTCATTTGGCGTGTCTACTGGTTGATGCATTCCAAGATTGTGCGATTTAACCGATGACTTCTTGTGATGAGTTAGCTTTGTAATGAAGACCAGATAAATGTTGCCACGTTAGTGTTGTGTGCGTGAAGGATTTCCTTAAGGATCTTGCATGGAGATTGATCCTATCTACCTTGGGAATGCGCAAAGTCTCTGTAAATGGTGGAGAGCGTGTGATGAGTTATCAGCTTCCTGAAGCAATAAGGAATGAACATTGGAGAACGTCTTGAGATTTGTTCAAGACTGTTGTATTCGATGTAGTGTGGTTAACGGTCAGGATTGAACCGATTGGATTGTAAAACCTAAATGTTTAGGGTTTATGGTTTATGCTGTCGACCTATCTATTTCCTATAAGGTCGATGATGTTTTTCATTTTGAAGTTGTTGGCAAATGTTATGTGTGTATCCCAGTGAGTGATACTTGATTCTTGCCAGACCAGAGAAGTGTGTTGATGCCTATAGAGTGTGATTGCAGAAGAAAAGGAGCTAAAGTGGATCTACCTTAGCATTGAGTGTTGTTATCAGATCAGTGTATTACCTGTTGACTTCTAACCATTTCAGCAGTTGGAAAATCCCTTAACCAGGTAGCTTTAATAGGCTTTTGTGTAAATCCTTTAACAGGGTGACTCAATTCAATGAGTTCTTAAAATCCTCTTGCGAGGTAGCCTTTAATAGGGTATTTAGCCATCCCTTAACCAGGTGATCCCTAGCAGGATCAGTTCCTAGCAGAACCTATTGTAATAGTCTTTAACTGGACTAGGCTCCTAACAAAGTGGACTTCAAAAGAGTTCAAAGAAAAGCTTGTGGGTATTCATCCCCACCATGGTTTTTCCCAGTTGAGTTTCCACGTGAAAAATCAGTGTGTCATGTGTGATGTCTTTCATGTGATGATTTAGTGTTTTATGTCAAAGTGGTAAAACATGTTGAACTAGCAGTCATTATATTTCTGATGATAGAGTACTTGTTTATGCATAAGGATGAAGTGGAAATGAGGTATTAGATTGTGTGGGAAGCTAAGAGTTACCGATTTATGTCTTTTACATTCTCACTGTGTTGTACTGGTAGTAATCTGATTTAGACCGGTGTTATTGCTTGACAGTCTAAGTTTAGTGTGTGCAGTCAAACCGGTTCAAAGAAAGTGTTTTGGCTTGTATAGATTCACCCGCCCCCCCTCTCAGTACCGGTTTGGTACTAATTGTTCATCATTAATTCATCACAAGTCTTTGGAGGGAAATGTTTTACCTCTTCTCTTTCATCAAGGTTTGTGCGATGTAGAAATGAAGAAGAAGGTAGGGTTTTTGTTGATTATTGAAGAAAGATCTCATATTTGGCACAAAACCAACAACCATGTTCTCTAGGTGTTCATTACGTTGCAAAATTTTATAGGAATAATGGTCACTTTGAAGAATAATTGAATTATATAGCTCCACATTGAAGATCAAGATAGATTTCAATGAGTTCACTTACATGTTTCATATTGTAGGCCTAGCATGTTTTTCTTTTCTTGAATGGAAGGTATGCTCTATATTGATTGAATTTTTATAAAGGATATCCTCCTAGGTTCATGCAAAGATAATAAACCATTATGTTGATCCATAAATTGGACAATGGAGAGCAATACAAGCTCTTGTAATATCCATGCATGGATTTTCTCTACATGTTTGATAGTCTAACATGGTGTGCATGACTTTTTTTGTCTTTGTATCATTCATGTTGACGTGGAAAAAGCCGGATTACCAACTCCTTCCGGTCAACACAAAATAAAATGCTGAGTATCATATCCTCTCTTGAATAAGTAAATCCCTACTGCTATTTTAGATGATCAAAGGGGACAACCTCAAGGTTCCAAATGTCAGTTCTTGACTACAAGATAACTCAGTGATGATGTGTTTTGTTGGTAACACAAGGAGGCTTACGTGTACAACAAGCTGACATGCGTTTAACGACACTACAATTCTCAAGCTGGGAAATAAAAACAAAAGAGAAGGGTTTGGGAGACCTAACTACAATGATAGAAATGACTGGTGTTGCGGGTAGACAGATTTCCATAAACCAATTCTTATTTTGCCAGAGACATCCTCACAACTTGACAAGAATGGTGCAAGCTCCAAAGGATAAATGGATTTTCAGACTATGGGGGTTCATCCAAGAACCCAATTATGGTGCAGCCTGAGATAGACACCTATAGTTGAACTAAGCACAATAGTAAGGTTCAGACTAACCATACATGGTGACCTATGATCAACAAGCCCCCAATGGTATGAACTGGAAACCCCATCAAATACTCCCCACACTTAACCATGAAAACCATTGAACTCTAACTAGTTAAATAAAAAGAAACCAAATGAAGAGAAATCATGCAAATAGGAGAAAACAAAAATAACAAACACCATACTTCAATGTTCATATATTGATTTCAATTGCCATTACAATAACTTCTTCCATTAGTCCTATTCTACTCCTAATCTGAAAAAACTACATCTAACTTATTCTAAATTCTAACTCCTAAAAACCTAACAAATTCTAACTTCTAGCTATCTAACTGTCTGAAAAATCTAACCCTTTACAAAGGAGAGGCATTGCCTTTTATAGATTTTACAATTTAGATTAATGTCTAGGATTGACTTCATCTGAGGGCCTTAATCTGCCTTGTAGAAGCCTGGTAGCTTTAACCCATGCCTATTAACTTTCAATTGTCCTCCCAACCACCTCCTTAAATACCAACCACTATTTGATATCAAATTGGTCAACCAAGTAGCTGAGGCATAACTGACCTGTGTACCCCTCATGCCTTAAATGCATTAAATGGGGCCCACAAGTAGTCATTTACATTAAAATAATTCAGTTTTACAAGAAAACTAATTTTTTTGATATTCTTTGTTGTGCAATTTGAGTGGTTTCTGAGTGTGCATATATTTGTATCATTTTGTGCATACCACTGCTCTCCAAAGACTTGAAATATCATCTCCTTGGTCCTTTCGCATTGTGGTTGCCTCTATCCCGCAACATATTCTTCATTGACACCGCTCTATATAGTCTTTGTGCAACATCATCTTCATCACCCAGCTTGATCACGATCTTATCTTCAATTTGCACTTCAGGTTGCCACCTTAGCTCTTCCCAATGACGTCGATATGCAAACAACTGATTTTGACTTGAATCAATCACCTCGAAAAATATAAATGATTTTAACAAATATGAAATTTTTTCAAGGCAATGTTGGGCTTTGTTTTAGTGAATAAGAGGAGAAAATGAAAAATATTCACTTTTTAAAACAATTTGTATCCCCTTTTCCTCATTTCATTTTGGCTTAAAATTGCGCCACCTAACCTATTATAGGCAAAAAATCGGTTTTGTGAGCAAGAATGCAAAAAGTAAGTTAATGTTTTTACCAAGCCCAATTTTTACTTCACTTTGGGCGTAATAAACGAGAAAATTTGACTTTTTTAACCAAAATGTGAGAGTAACCTTTTAAAATGCCTCGCTTAGAATTTTATTTTTTGTATATCCCTTGGCCAGCTTAAATGGAGGGGCGAAACTCGACTATTTGAACCAAAATGCAAGTTTGTTCTTTTTAATTTTTGTCTCTTTTGGGAAATGAGAGGAGAAGCTCGACCTTTTTAGGTGATTTGCAAGGAAAACTTCTTTTAATTTTAGCTCGCAACCCCTTCCAAAAAACCCGACTTTTCCCAAAACAAAAGTGCCCCCCTTGCTTTATGTGCATTTCGTTGAATAAATTTCTTTTATCGGGGCTTATAAAAAAAATAAAGAAAGTTTGATTTTATTTTGAATTTTAATGTGTGGGGATTCTATTGGAATTTTATCAACTAAAACTGAAGAAGATGTCGAATTTCATTTGCTTCAAAGATTTATCAGCTACCCCTATCAGGGATTTCTCGGTGCCTGAAGGCAAAATTGGAATAAACAAATTTTATTGGACTTGAAAATATCGAGATTGGGGCTTTATTTTGTTTCATCTTATTAGCATTGCTTCTTCAATTTAAGAATTTTATCAACAAAAGTAGGGGCTTTTACAGGCCATGCGAATTTTATATTGTGTTTTAAAATATTTCAACCCCTGACATTGTAATTTTGGGATCATTTTCGACATTTGCATGTGTGATGAGAGCCAGGAACACCTACGGTTTTCCATTTGAAGCAAGAAAGCTTGAACTTATTCCTTTCTTTCCCTAAGCAATGGTCTCTCAACATTTCACGAGGCTTTATTCGACCTTATTTCACTAAATACAAAAGCAACTCCCTTAGAATTTTGTAGAGGCTGGGACATGCGATTCTTCATCGAGCTGGGATATTTTTTTTTTGTTTGCTTTGTTCTAAAAACTTGAGATATTTTCAGCTTTGGCAAAGTGATCAACAAACTTCATTTCATGTTTTCAAAAGCACGAACTAATCTTATCTTCATTTTGAACTTTAACTTGACATTTTTGGGTTCTTGTCGGCAAATATGGAGGTTCTGGAGGGGCACAAAATTGATATGCCTTCCACTCTTTGCTACTTCTATCGAGATTCACAAGGTTGTGGTTTCTTTGGCCTCATGAATAGAGCCACCCATTCATCTCTCTCAAGACACAAAAAGCATAGGGGTCCCTATCAAAGACGGGGCATGAAGTGCTACACACAATAAATGACTGAAAAATGTTCTTGAACATTTCAAGGATTACAATCCAGATCGAACCCCAAATCTCTGGTTTATACCCCATAAACCAACCCAAATGACAAAGACAAATTCAAAGTAAAAATGAGGTTTCAAACTAAGTCAGGTCACCAATTTTGAAAATCAAGTGTGTGCAGTGAATTTCATTCCAACTTAAAGACAGTTGAAACATCATTGTTCGGTCAAGGCAAGCTACATAGGACAACTCTAATGTTCAAAAGCAACCTAGATATTGCCTCACTGCCAACGAGCATCTATAGCCTCAACGAGGTTATCATCTGTAAGGTCACAAATATTGCTCTGTGTTTGGTAAATTTTCTTTACGGATACTGGTAGAGGTGTCTATACTCCAAAAGCCCAACCTTTTTGACATTTATTTTGTTTTCAGTTTCTTTTTTCTTTTGATTTTCACTTTTCTCTTTCACTTCACTTTTACTTTGGCTGGTAAGCAATAAAGCCTATGTGGTGTTAAGCGTTACAATGGTCGCTAAAGTAAAGCTTCAAATTTGTCACTTGCAATGACTTCCCTTTGACAAAATAATATACCTAAGAAATAATAAATGTTAAATGTGCGGTGATTGCATTGTTGGTGGCAAGACACAGTAAGCAACTAAATTTTTAAAATAATTAAGCCTTAAAACCAAATGATTACGAGGGAAACTATCAATTAGGTGATCTACCAAAGCCGATATCTAAGAAATGTGCCAGAAAACATCCCGACTTCATACACCAAAGCTTAGCAAATAAAACATACCCTTACAAAAATGGCAGGGAGACAACTCCCCACAAAAGAAAACCTATAGTAAGACAACAAAGAAAACTAATCTAAAGTAGAAAATAGGGAAACTAAACGAAAAAACAAAAAACAAGCTAATCTATAAACAAAAAAGAAAACCTAAACTAACTATATACAAGGAGAGAGCAACTGTACAAAATGCAGACTATATGCATGCATCCCCGACCCCGGATGATTTCTTAGTATGTGCAATAGTAACAGAGCAGTAGGGATAGTCCTAAGTCTAGCTTATTTGTCTTTGTATTGTGAAAATAAAATTTTCAGTGGGCCACTCTTGAGTTTAACCAGTACATCAAGTAGTATTAACAACAGGGGAAGTTCATTAGGTCCATGGTTAATCCATTTATAGGTTGCTTTCCCAAAACATTCAAAATCAAACTAAAAATACTCAAAATTAATACCAGGGAGGAAAGCAACATCCTGGTGTGTTTTTGAGTCGTGCAATGTGTCGTGCGGAGGAAGAGCTTCAACAACCTCAGGAGGTCACAACTAGAGATGTAGCATCTTGCTCACTTCTACTGTGTGCAAATCAGCATCAAATTCTAAAGGTTGTGCACACTAAAAGAAGTCTTGAATTCGAACTCAAAAAAGTGGTGGAGCACATCCATCATTGCATCTTTAGGTTGCATGAACCATGCAACCTTATGCATTTTTGTCAACATATCCTCAAACAACAAGGACTCTTTGATAGCCTCATCTTAAAAAACATCTTCAATTGCCCCTTTAGCTGCATCCTCCATTAGTGGGGTCTATGTAAACTGTTCTTTAGTGTTAGGCTTCTCTACAAGGTTCACTTGATCTTCATCTTCAACACTTTCTACCTCTGGCACAAGGACAACAAAGTCATATGCTGCCATAACCTGATTAGTGGACTCATTTTGGTCAGCAACTAGCAACTCCTCATATTCAATCCCAAAAAGTGTGGCACTGCAGTGATGTTGCATTCTTCTATACTCATCTACAACAAGGTAGGCACTCCACACTTTGCTTGTGATGCACTCCTCGGACGATTCTGACAGTCCATACTGGGCTTTGAATTGATTTACTATCTCTTTATACAATGAGCAAGTGAATTCTGAATGAGGGGCGGGATGCATTTTGCACCACCAAGGAGACAACACGTCTCCCAAGATTATCTCTTCATTGAGACCAAATTGGTTCTCAATTAAACCTTTAAATCTGGTAAACCCATTTGTGCTTGATGGAAGACCAACATTTGCTGGTTGTGTGTACTTCTCTTGCTTGGCAATGTCCTAGAAAAATATCTTCCCTTGTAGCATGAACTCGACTCTTGACAAAAAAGTTAAGCAGTTTAGCTCCGCATGCTCAGTTGTGCCATGAATCCTACAATGCCCTATGGATGCAAACTCAGATAACCTCCTAAGATACAATTGTGCAATCAATCTCTCATGAAACTGAGGTATATCAATTTGAGAAAAATCTTTATGAAGTTGTTGACCTGACATTTTGACTTGGAAATTCTGTGTTTTCAGATTTTTCAATGTTTTTGGGATTTTTTGGTTTTTTTATTTTTTTATTTTTTTGGTTTAATAGGGATCTAACATATCCCAAATATAAAATTTAAAAGGTCTTAATAGACTCAACTTGCTGTAAAGAACCTGACAAGCCCTCCTTCTAGTGCCAATTCTGTTGATGTTGCGAAAGTTGGATTACCAACTCCTTCCAGTCAACATAGAATAGAATGCTGAGTATCCTATCCTCTCTTGAATAAGGAAATCCCTAATTATGTTTTAAATGATCAAAGGGGACAACCTCAAGGTTCCAAATGTTAATTCTTGACTGCAGGATAACTCAATGATAATGTGTTTTACTGGTAACACAAGGGGGCTTACATGTACAACAAGTTGACATGCGTTTGACAAGTTGTGATTCTCAAGCCGGGAAATAAAAGAAAAAGAGAAGGGTTTAGGAGACCGAAGTACAATGATAGAATGGTTGGTGTTGCGGGTAGATAGATTTTCATAAACCAATTCTTGTTTCGCCAGAGACACCCTCACAACTAGACAAGAATAGTGAAAGCTCCAAAGGGTAAATGGATTTTTAGACTATGGGGATTCATCTAGGCACCCAATTTTGGAACAACCTAAGACATGCACCTATAGTTGAACTAATCACAATAGTAAGGTTCAGACTAATCATACACAGTGGCCTACGATCAATAGGCCCCCAATGCTATGAACCGAAAACCTCATCAAATACCCCCCACACTCCACCATTAAAACCACTGAACTCTAACTAATTAAATAAAAAGAAACCAGCTAAAGGGAAATCATGCAAATAGGAGAAAACAAAAATAGTAAACACCATAATTCAATGTTCATATATTGATTTCAACTACCATTACAACTTCTTCTAGCAATCCCATTCTACTCCTAATCTGAAAACTGCATCTAACTTATTCTAAAATCTAACTCCTAAAAAACCTAACAAATTCTAACTTCTACATGTTTAACTATCTAAAAACTCTAACCATTCCCAAAGGAGAGGCACTACCTTTTATATATTTTACAATTTAGATTAATGGCTAGGATTGACTGCATCCAAGGGCCCTAATCTGTCTTCTAGAAGCCTGGTAGCTTTAACCCATGCCTATTAACTTTCATTTGTCCTCCCAACCACCTCCTCAGCTACCAACCACTATTTGACATCAATTTGGTCAATCAAGTAGCTGAGGCATAACTAACCTATGTACCCCCCATGCCTTAAATACATTAAATGGGGCCCATAGGTAGTCACTTACATTAAAACAATTCAATTTTACAAACAAACTAATTTTTTTGATATTCTATGTTGTGTAATTTGAGTGGTTTCTGAGTGTGTATATATTTGTATCATTTTGTGCATACAACTGCTCTCCAAAGACTTGAAATATCATCTCATTGGTCCTTTCGCGTTGTGGTTGCCTCTACCCCACAACATGCTCTTCATTGACACAACCTTGTGGTAGTCTTTGTGCGTCATCATCTTCATCACCCAACTCGATCGCGATCCTATCTTCAATTTGCTCTTCAGGTTGCCACATTAGCTCTTCCCAACGATGTCGATCTACAAACAATCGATTTCAACTTGAATCAATCACCTCGAAAAATATAAACGATTTTAACAAATATTAAATTTTTTCAAGGCAATGTCAGGCTTTAATTTGGCGAATAAGAGGGGAAAAATGAAAAATATTCACTTTTTAAAACAATTTGGATCCCCTTTTCCTCATTTCATTTTGACTTAAAATCGCGCCACCTAACCTGTTGTAGGCAAAAACTTGACTTTGTGAACACGAATGCAAAAAGTAAGTTAATGTTTTTACCAAGCCCCCTTTTTACTTCACTTTGGGCGTAGTAAAGGAGAAAATTTGGCCCTTTTAACCAAAATGTGTGAATAACCTTTTAAAATGCCTCCCTTAGAATTTTACTTTTTTTATATCCCTTGGCCGACTTAAATGGAGGGGCGAAACTTGGCTATTTGAACCAAAATGTGGGTTTGTTCTTTTTAATTTTTAGCTCTTTTGGGCAATGAAAGGAGAAGCTCGGCTTTTTTAGGCAATTTAAAAAGAAAGCTTCTTTTAATTTAGCTTGCAACCCCTTCCAAAAAACCCAACTTTTCCCAAAACCAAAGTGCACCCCCCCTTTCTTTATGTGCATTTCACTGAATGAAGGTCTTTAATCGGGCCTTTCTCAACTTTGTGAGGCAAAAAGAAAGGTGTTTAATTAAAATGTTTGAACCCATAACCTTTATTCACTTCATGGTGCCTTAGTTTAATGTGTTATTGGCCCTTAGTAAGCGATATATAAGAAAAAAAAAAAATATCGATTTTGTTTTGAATTTTAATGTGTGTGGGGCTTCTATCGACATTTTAGCGGCTAAAACTGAAGAAGATGCCGAATTTCATTTGCTTCAGAGATTTATCAGCTGTTCCTATCTGGTATTTCTCAGTGCCCGAAGACGATACTGGAATAAACGAATCTTATTGGGCTTGAAAATGCTGAGATTGGGGCTTTATTTTGTTTCATCTTATTAGCATTGCTTCTTCAGTTTCAGGATTTTATCGATAAAAATAGGGGCTTTTACAGGCTATGCGAATTTCATATTCTGCCTTAAAATATTTCGATCCCTGACATTAAAATTTCGGGATCATTTTCAACATTTGTACGTGTGATGAGAGCTAGAAAGACCTACGATTTTTTCTTTGAAGCAAGAAATCCCGAACTTATTCCTTTCTTGTCCTGAGCAATGGTCTCTCGACATTTCACGAGGCTTTGTTCGACCTTATTTCATCAAATACAGATGTGACTCCCGTAGAATTTTTTAGAGGCTAGGACATACAATTCTTCATCGAGCTGGGATATTTTTTTTTGTTTTCTGTGTTTTGAGAAATCGAGGTATTTTTCAGCTTTTGCAAGGCGATAAATAAACTGCATTGCATGTTTGCAAAAGCCCAAACTTATCTTATCTTCATTTCGAACTTTGCCTTGACACTTTGTGATTCTTGTCGACAAATACAAAGGTTTTGGAGGGGCACAATATTGATAAGCGTTATACTCTTTTCTACTTCTATTGAGTTTCACAAGGTTATGGTTTCTTTGGCCCCACAAATAGAGCCACCCATTTATCTCTCTCACGTAATAGACAAACACAAAAAGCACAGGGGTCCTTATCAAAGATGGGATATGAAGTGCTACAAACAACAATACGTAGCAGCCATACGAGATGATTGTACACTCATTTTGTTGTGATCACTATCAATATTCAATATTTCTAAACTCATCTTTATATTTCAATATTTTCACCTTGATGCCCGTATGAAAATAGAGTGCATTTTTCAAGTTCTTTAAAGAAAGGTAAAAGTCTTAAAGATCATGGTTGTGATGGAGAAGGACTGTTCATAGCAAAGAACAATGAGAGCCTTTTAGAGGAAATTTTGAGGCAGGTTCATTGATCTAAAGAGCAACATACAAAAATGCAGTCCTAGAAAACAATGATAGTAAGGTTCAAAAGGAATATCACAGAAGGATTGAGATAGCTATGATCTTCAAAGACAAATATATGTTGGTATAGAGAATGTTGGTAGCAGTAGAGAAAGAGTTTCAAAGCTAGAATCATAGGAATGCTGACAAGGAAAGGTCTATGACCTTACAAGCACATGACATAAAAGAGTCATTCATAGCTACTGCATTCCTCACAAGCAACTGTCACTTAAGAACAAAGGGCATCAGATAAGTACAAAGCAACTTTGAGCAACAATAATGCAACCCTTTAATCAGTGATTACACTCAAATGATCAAACATTCCATAGCCATGTCTCAAGACAATGAACAACAACCAAAATAAAAGCAAATGTCATGAAGGAATGTCTTAGACCTACAAAAATACCATATCATAGAAGGACATTCATAACAACATCTTATAAAAGGCAAAATGCAGTCCTAAAGAATAGAAGAAATCAATTATAGCAAGTCCAAGAGACATAAGTTGCAAAAATGATAGTCATGTTACAATCATGTATAGAGGAGGGGATTTGTCACCTCCAAGATGATGAATCTCAAACGATCTGCCGCTACCTCACTCAAACTGGCACTAAGGTGAGCCAGGGGATAAAAGTGAAAGACTAAGCTAATAAACTGTAAACGAGACTCCCAGATGACTCTGTTGAGTCTCTGTCCTCGGGACAACTACACAAAGCTGGGACACCAGTGTGGTGCGCTATTGTCTGGTACAGACAAAACATAGAAACCGTATGGGGGTTGCAGATATAGTTATAATATTAAATGAACGTAAAAAAACAACAAGATAAACTAATAACTCAGAATGAGAAATATTAGAATGGCTTGAGAAGAGGGAAAAAAGGGAAGCTCACAACCAGTCCACGATATGAAGCCTCTAGCTAAATGATCTTCTTCTGATGATTATAAATCTGCACACAAGAAAGAAGGAAAATGTTAGGGGTTGTATTTTGGAGTTTGCGTAAGTCAGACCCCCATTTTGGTGTTTCCACCTCCACGAACAACCCATATAGATTGATAGAATAAAAGATAAATGCTAGAATGATAAAAGATAAATGATAATGATAAATGATAGAAGAGGGATGTGATAAATCCCAAGATGCTCAAAGATAGGATAAATAGATAGATATTACCAAAGAGACTTGAGAAAGCCAAGAGAGTTACCAAAGAATACTATGAGATATTGAGAGAGCTTAAGAGTGTTGTAGCAAAATAGAGACTACTTTAGCAAGCGAAAGAGGGTCAGAGAAAGCTGTGAGAGCCCAAATAATAAGAGAGATTGTGTTAAGAATCTAGAGAGCTTGAATGGAGAGAAAAGATAGATTTTAAAATGAGAGAAGAGGAGGGAAAAGAGGGCTGGCGAGCCGTCTAGAAGATTCTGAGCCGTTTCCACCAACCAAGGTAGGTGACAAGTGGAAAGGCAAGCTCAGAACCGACATTTGAATGTTAAGATATTGCAGGATGAATGTGCGGTGTGTGGAGGTTTGCGCTACATGCTAGTGTCCAAATGAATCATGCTCAAAAATAAAAATAGACAAGAGAGACACGTGGCTAACAAGACTGACACCACGAGGGAGCTGCTGAAAAGGGGTTCTTGAGCATCCAAAGAGGGAAAAGGCTGATGCAAGGGCTGAAAGGAGCTTACTCAGGTGCTAGGGGAATGGACACCAAAGTGGTTACAAAAGATGTAGGTCAAATTACAAAGAGGTATGCAATTTTTGACACCGCATCATGCACAAAAGGGTAAATAGAGATTGAAAACATGATATTCAAAGCCTACAAAAACATTATAATAGTCCAAATACACCATGATCACAGTGACAGGGTAGAAGAATATGATTTGTCCAATGACACTAATGAATATGCATCTATGCATCTCAATGAGAGAGATTTGTTTATTGTTCCCATGAAAGGCCACATGTTTTTTAAAGACAATGATATAAAAGATTAAGAAAGAGAAATAAAAAAAGTGTGAGAAAGGTAAAAGGTGGGACTCACACCTTTTCCCACTACTAAGGTTGTCAAAGGTTGTCATCATAGTCAAAAAGCTTTAGCTCCAATGAGTAATCAAAGGATAGTGATAGTGTAGAAGATAAAGATCAACAAGAGATATCTTTCAAAGTGATGAAGAGTTCACATAATGAAAATAAGCTAGAGCTTCATGACTGATTAAGGGTACTCCCCTTATAAACCCAAACACATAACATAAATAAAGAAAATAGACATGAAAATGCAAGAAAGAAATACTTGCTTTCTATTATCTCAATGAAAGGTAACTAGAACATTCAGAAAATAACATACAACGATCACATGGGAATTCTCATTACAATAATTTGGAAGCCAGGCACTACATGAACTATCCCCCTGTAACCCCCATTTGCCTTCTTTATATTGTGAAGTTTAATTGCCTAGAATGTTTTCGAAAGTGTAACTCCCCCTTTTGAGGCTGACCACTTTTGTTCCATTTTCCTATATTGGAAAATGCCAAGAATATGCCCAGGATGGGTTTTGGTGTCCATTGGGATATTTTGAGAATTTTTATTTTTATTTTATTTTTCTCCTAAAGTAGCACAAATTTCGGAGTCCATATCATTTAATCCAATTGTTGGATTTTTAATTATCATATATCATATATCATCAGAAATCTTGCAAAGAGATCATTAGATCTATAAGATATGCACTTTTTGACCCAATCAAGGGCCTCTAAGACCCTAAAAAATGTAGTTGAAGTTTTATTGGAGAAATTCTTCAAAAAAAATGAATAACTCCGAAATGCCATAAGTTATTGGGATGATTCCTTTACCATTAGATCCAATTTAGCAAAAATAGCCCTTATTAACAAATAAACAATATTTTTGGGCGATCCAAGGTTTCTCTTACATCTTGGATGCTCCTGCATCAGACACCTAGTGTAATTTGAGAAGTGACCTTGTCACATCTCATGTGTTTAGAGGAAAACCAAGGCAATCAACCTCTTCTTTAGACAACCATGATGAATTTTTAATAGGCCTTCCTTTCCACTTTACCAAGTACTCCTCATACTACATGTTTCTTGTGCTTCTACTCACACAACTATCCATGATGTCTTCTATCTCCTCCTTCTTTGAAGTAGTTGTTGGAACATGATGATATGATGAATCAATAAGGATCCGAAAAAATACTGAGAGGGGGGGGTGGTGAATCGGTAGATAGAAAACAAACTAAACTTTCAACAAACTCAAACCCAACTCATAAATCAATCACTCGACTATAAACTGCAATTGCACTGTCAAGTTTACCGGTTGACTGGAATACCAATATAATAGTGTAATAGATCTGAAACTATCAAACCATTTAAACAAAACATCAAAACACTTTACTAACAATAGTAATAGCACTTTTCTGATCACTTCCAGTCATTTTAACACATCTAAGTGGTTTTACCAGTTAAACAAATTAACCATATCAAAACATAACCACAAAAACCATTCACCACTTAACACAATGATTTTTGACATGGAAACCCAAATGGGAAAAACCACGGTGGGGATAAAAACACACAAGTATTCTGAAATCTTCTGAAGTTTTCCCTATTAGGAGCCAAGCCTTGTTAGAAGCTTTACAAAAATGTCCTGTTAGGAATAGATACGGTTAAGGACCACCCGGTTAAGGGATTGACTACAATACCCTGTTAAAGGCAATACCCTGTTAAGAGTAACCTAGATAGAGGATTTCAAATCCAAGCTAATGGATTGCCTGGTTAGAGGATTTAGAAAATACTAAGCCTATTAAAGCTTACCCGGTTAAGGGATTTAACTGTTGTAATTGTTGGAGAACAACAGGGTCTTGTTGATCTGGTAATAGCGCTACTCTGCTTGATCAGATCCTATTCATGCTCCTATTTGCCTTCAAACATTCTGTAGATACTCCTTCTAGTTCGGCAATAAATCACATTGACACTTAACCAAAATTGTCAACACTACTACAAAACAACTCATCGACCTTATAAGCAAAACAATAGGTTGGTAACACACCACAAAACCTAAGATCTCATAGAAATTACAAACAAATCAGTTCAGACATGACCATTGGATTACATAACAATCATCTACACATTGTCGTAGACAACCTCGACCGCTCCTTGATCACTTCTCATCGAGTCCTGTAACTCATCACGCAGTTTCCACTTCATGCTATGTACTCGCTCATTCCCAAGATAAAATAGTTATCTCTATGCACAAAAAACCACTTTGAAACTCATCACGTGCATCATGCATACGCGACATAATCATCTCTGATCACCATTCGATCATATATCAACACAACCTAGTCACCAAGCTCCATTGGTTAGGGTTTGGCATATCAACAGGTAAGGGTTACCGGTTGATCTCCCTGCTACAATAGTAATACCAGTTTCCTTCACTTGCTCAACTACCGCCTGCATTACTGCATCACTACCAGTTGCAATACAACTCCATTACCGGTTACAATTGACATCAATGACAACACTTATACTTCATTAATGCAATCATCATGAAATGCCAACAAAACATTTCACTGTGTTTTTGATATTTCATCTTCAATACCATCTTCATGATAGTTTGTCAAATCTGAAATATTAAAGACAGGTGAAATGTTAAGCCCACTTGGTAACTCTACCTCATAAGCATTTACTGAATCATGCTTCTTTAGAATTTTGCATGGCCCAAATTTGTTCATCTTCAACTTATTATATGCTCCTTTGGAAAACTCTCTTTTCTTAAATGAACTATGACTTCTTCTCCAATATGAAATTCCTTATATCTCCTTTTCTAATCTGCCTTAGCCTTGTATTGAATATTCATCTTATTAATATGATTTCTTACTTCTTCATGCAAATTCTTCAGATGCTTGACAAAGTCTTCAGCTTTGGCACTACTCTTTTCTTCTTTATCCATCTTCCTTAATTCTGAAGCATTTCTAGGACTACTTCCATATACAATTTGGAATGGTGATTTACCAGAACTCCTATTGATAAAATTATTGTATGTAAACTTTGTGGTAAAATCAAATCCCATCCCTTGGGCTTATCTCCTCCTAAGAACCTCAGTGGGTTACCCAAACTCCTATTCACTACTTTGGTCTGCCCATCGGTCTATGGATGATGTGTTGAACTAAACTTCAAATCTATCTTCAACTTTTTCCACAATGTCCTCCAAAAGTACCCAACAAACTCGATGTCTCGATACGAAACTATAATCTTTGGTACACCATGTAATCTCGCCACCTCTTTGAAAAATAACCCTGCCTCATGAACAACATCATTAATAATCTTACAAGGAATAAAATGTGCCATCTTCGATAATTTGTCCATGACCACAAAAATGGAATCATGTCCTCTTTGAGTCCTTAGTAAACCAAGAACAAAATCTGTACTAATATTGTCCCATGGCCTTGCTGGTACAAGTAATGGTTGATATGACCATGTTTCTACCTGGTGCCTTTTTCCATCTAACATACTCTACAACTTTGCACAAACTTTTTAACATATTGCTACAATTGTGGCCAATAATAATTCTTACTGATAAGAGTAATGGTCTTATCTTAACCAAAGTGTCCAACCAATCCTCCACTATGCTTCTCTTTGATTAGGTTATCCCTCATGAAAATCTTTGGATTGCACAATTGTATTCCTTTGAATAACATCCCATATTGGATTATAAAATCCAACCACTTGGTCCTGTCTAAAGTAATGGTCTCCATGCAAGCTCTCCAAGCATCACCAAAGTCAGGATCTTCTGGATACAAACTATTCAGTTCATGGAACCCAACAACTTTGATCTACATCTTTGTCAACAGATTATACCTTCTACTTCAAGCATCTGCAACCCTATTAGACTTTCCAATCCTATGCTTCAAAACACAAGTGTAACTTTGCAAAAATTTGACCCATTTCAAATGTCTTTGATTCAACTTTCGTTGACTATTCAAATATTGTTAAGTTTGATGATCAGTAAATAGGACAAACTCTTTAGGAAAAATATAGTCTCTTCACTTTCTCAATGCCTGAACTATAGCATAAAATTCCTGATCATAAACAAAATATTTTCTTTTGGTATCATTCAACTTTTCACTAAAATAAGCAATGGGTTTTCCTTCCTAGCTCAAAACAGCTCCAATGGTATTGCCACTAGCATCACAATCTACCTGAAATACCTTGTTGAAATTTGGAAGTGCTAAAAAAGGTTTCTCTATAACTTTTCTTTTTAATAGATCAAAACTCTTTATTGCTCCTGCAATCCACTTACACTCTTTTATATCCCCTCTCATTGTTTCAGTTAGGGATCTACAAATACTACTGAAGTTTTTGATGAACTTTCTATAAAAACTAGCCAAACCATGAAAATATCTCACCTCAATTGAACTCCTTGGAGTAGTCCATTTAAGAACATCCTACACTTTCTTTGGGTCCATTTCAGATGATCTACTGAGACAACAAATCCTAGGTATACTAACTCCTTCACAAAACTACACTTCTTCAGGTTAATCAATAACTTTTATTCTCTTAACTTCTCAAAGACCCTACGAATATGCATTATATTTTCTTCCAATTTCTTACTGAAAAATCAAAATATCATCCAAGTAAACAATAATAGACTTACTAAAAAATTCTTTTAATACCTCATTCATGAGCCGCATGAATGTGTTTGGTGCATTGGTTAGCCCAAAAGGCATGACTAACCACTCATACAAGTCCTCCTTTGTTTTGAAGGCTATCTTCCATTCATCTCCTTCTCTAATTTGGATTTGGTGATATCCACTCTTCAAATCTATCTTTATGAAGTACTCAACTCCACTCAAACAATCCATAATGTCATCCATCCTTAGTGAGGGAAATCTATACCCGATAGTAATCTTATTGATGGCTTGAGAGTCTATGCACATCCTCCATTCTCTATTTTTATTCGGTGCTAGTACTATGGGTATTGTACATGGACTCAAACTCTCTCAAATCAACCCTTTTTGTAACAACTCTTGCACTTTTCTATTCAACTCTTCACTCTCTAATGGAGTCATTATATGGGCTGCCTTGTTTTCCAAACTAGCTCCAAGAATCAAGTCCATCTAATGACTAATCTTTATCACTGGTGGTAACCTATTGGGTACTTTATCAGATACAATATCTTGAAACTCATCCAACAAATTTGCAACTTCCATAGGTACATCTTCTACTTCCTATTTAACAACTTTTGGAATTAAAGAAAAACACACATGTTCGTGCTTCATACCTTCTATAAAATTTCTTCTATCAACTAAACATAGTTTTGCATTACTGCATACCTTTTCCTCAGTCTCCTTCAATGGCTTCAACTTGTGTCAGACACCACCCTTTGTCAAGGAATAGGCATTTGCATACCCATCATGTACTACATGACAATCAAATTGCCATGGTCTCCCTAATAAAATATGACACACGTCCATAGGAATAAGATCACATAATATCTCTTCATGATAGTTTCCAATCTTGAATTTTACCAAACATTATTCATTGACTAAAGCCTTATGGTCCTTCTGCAACCAAGCAATCTGATAGAGAGTCGAGTGTGTTCTTCTTTATAGCTTTAATTTACTAACCATTTCCTCAGAAAGAGGATTATTAGTACTACCACTATCTATAATGACATTGAAAACTTTACCATTACACTTACATATTATGCAAAACATATTCTTTCTTTGGGTTGGCTCCATCTTATCATTCAACAAGGCTCTTCTAGTAACAAGAACCTCTCCTCTCTCTGCATCTTCAAGAATGTGAAGACTCAACATCTTCATCTGCATGGGAAAATCGTGCATTATCCTCTTATCTTCTATTTGTCCTCCCTTAATGTTGGGGACACTCATAGGCTCTATGACCTTCTTCTCCACATTGGAAACATGTTCCATGAAAGCTTCCTCTTCCCGATCCTCGTCATCTTCCTCTTCCTCTTTTATCTCCATTATTTTGATCACGAGGATGGTAGGAATTATTTCCCCTTTGATTTTGACTACTACTAGAGTCATCATTCTTCTTCTATCTTCACTTTCAGTCTCCATAAGACCATCCACTAGTCTTTCCTCCACGACCTCTTCCATTTTGCATGCTCTCAAATCTCCAATTTAGCTTCTCTTCTACCTTCAAAGAAAATTGATATGGATCTTCAATGGTAGAAATTCTTACCAAACTCAACTCTTCTTGAATACTCGGCTTCAACCCATTTATGTAATAGGCAACTTTCTCCTTGTTTCCTTAGAACTCAATAGAATTCTTCTATATAATCTTTAAAAAATTCCTGCTTACTCAACCCTTGCATCTTTTTCAACAAATCAAGCTCACAGTCAACAAGAATGAATTGTCTCTTCAGTTTGTCCACCATTTGATCCCATCTTGTTATTTTCTTTGTTCCTCTTCTATTTCTCTCTAACTGAACTTATTTCCACAAAATACTTGCATGACCCTTCAGTTTGGTCTTTGCAAACTTGACCCTTTTAGGATCACCCACTTCTTCATACTCAAAATATTCATCCATATAATGGAGTCATCGATCAACTCTTCTGAGTTAATATTTCTAGAATATGTAGAAACTTCAATCGTTGGCATTTGTCCAATCTTAGAAATGGCCCTAAAAAACCTAGCCTCATTAGGATATCTAACTACTTCTCGTTCTTCTTTGAACTAGTCTTCTTCTTCATCCTCACTTTCATCTCTTGGCATTATATCGAATCCTCTACGAATCTCCTCTTGCAGTGCTTGAACTTGTCTCTAGAGGTCTCTAAAACCCTCTTCCGTCACACTAACACTTCTTCTACCATGGTTCCTTCCTTCGTGGAGGCATTTCCTCACTTTCCTCACAAACCCACAAGCACAGTCATGGTGCAAACTACCTCACATTTGGTGATCTATTTATACATAGGAACTTCTTCTCTGATACCACTTGATGAAGGATACTCCTGTTATAAACCCAAACACAAAACCAAAACAAAGAAAATAGACATGAAATGCAAGAAAGAAATACTTCCTTTATACTATCTCAATGAAAGGAAATTACTGATAACTTAATGATGAATGGTGAGTACCAAATAGGTACTAAGAGGGGGGGGGGGGGGGTGAATCAGTACAGGCACAAAAACTTTTCCCAAAATGGTTTGACTGCAAACAGTGAACTTGACTGGCAATTACTAATACCGGTCTAAACCAGATTACTACCGGTTAAATACAATGAAACTGGGAAAGATATAAACTGACAACACTTAGCTTTCCATACAACCTACTCCCTCATTTCCACTTTATCCTTATGCATAAATAGATAATCTATCATTAGAGATACAATAATTTAATAGCCTAACACAATTCACCGCTTGATAGAAAATAACAAAGCATCGCATGAAAGAGGCATCACACATGACACACATATTTTTCATGTGGAAACCCAACTAGGAAAGACTATGGTGGGGATGAATACCCACAAGCTATTTTTGAACTCTTTAGAAGTTTGCTTTGTTAGGAGCCTAGTCCGATTAAAGACTGTTACAACAGGTTCTGTTAGGAACCGATCCTGTTAGGGATCACCCGGTTAAGGGATGGCTAGAATACCCAGTTAAGGGTTAAAACCTGTTAGAGGCTACCTTATTAGAGGACTTCATGAACTCAATGGCTCTGAGTCACCCTGTTAAAGGATTTACAACAAGCTGGTTAAAGCTACCCGGTTAAGGGATTTTCCAACTATTGAAGTGGTTAAAGATCAACAGGTATTACAATGATCTGGTAATAGCACTCAATGCCAATGCAGATCCGCTTTAGTTCCTTCCTTCTGCAGGCACACTATGCAGGTATCAATCCTCTTATCTGGTCTGGCAAGAATCACGTATCTCTGCACTTAGATACATACACACCATTTGCCAACAATCTCAGCATGAAATACAACATCGACCTTATAGGAAACAGATAGGTTGGTAGCAAAAGTCCTAAACCCTAAACATTTAGGTTAAGCAATTGATCGGTTCAATCCTGACCATTGAACACTTTGCATTTGAATGCAACGGTCTTGAACAGATCTTAAGACATTCTCCATCGTTCATTCTTTACCGCTTCATGGAGGCGATAACCCATCATGCATTCTCCACCGTTTACAGGGACTTCACACATTTCCAAGGTAGATAGGATCAATCTCCTTCATGCAAGATCCTACACGCGCACAAGGCTGATGTGGCAAAACAATCTAATCTTCATTACAATGCTAACTCATCACATGATGTCATTGTTACTACTTATCAAATTGCCATTAGTTTTATATTCAAAGTCATACTATATATTCTAGTCAGTTAGTATTACCAAATCATGCAGTCGGTACACACAGAGAAGTTGGTATGAATAGTCTAGTCGGTTACAGAAGAAAGCAATCACATAACGCAATATTCACCGAGTATTGTTTCATGGCTACCGAGCAGTAAAGTTAACTCACCGAGTTGATATTCACTGAGTGAAACATTTTACCAGATACATTGAACCTAGACATGCACATGAAAACGTGTTACAAGATCAAGGTACATCTAATCGTTATTACATTGGAAATTGCACTAGAAGATTATGTATGATTGCAAGGTCAATCTAACCAATGAAATATTTTGTTTAGTTATTCATTCAAGGAATCTTTTTGTAAAGATCAAAGCAATGAATTAGATCACCACTGTAAGAGATCTATTTATACAGCATGGGAAGAGAGAAATGTATGTGTGTGTATGTATGAAGGAAGACTGTTACAGAGACACAGAGAGGTCACCAAAAAGGTTATCAGTGAATAGTCGAAGAACAGAGTAAACAGAAGGGTTTACCAAGTTACAATATGGGTTACCGAGGTATGCTACAAGCTAGGTAATCTTATTCTGAGCACATAGAATCTGCTATAACATTTCAGATGTAAAGTTGCAGATATTTGTAAAGTCTTATTGTAATATTTTGAAGTTGAAAGAGATACCTTTAACAGGGTAAAAGACTCTAACCAAGTCTATAAATTGTAAATCCTCTAACCAGGTGCAACATTTATATAGTGTTGTGAAATCCTTTAGTAAGGCAGATCTAACAGATCTTGTTACTCCTAACAGGGTAAGCTATCAGAAATAGCTAAATGTAGCTCTAACCGAGCAATCTTTATTATTGTAGTAGTGAAGTTGTGGGTGCCTTCCCTACCGCAGTTTTTCTCTCTAACCAAGAGTTTCTGCGTGACCAAAATATATGTGTTATGGAGTGAATCATGTATGATTGTTATCTGTTTGTTTTAACTTTATTTTATGTTACTGCACTATTTTGTTTATGCATAACAGTAAGGTTATTATTGAAGAAAATTTTTGTAGTATTGATTCACCCCTCCCCTCTCAGTACATTAGCTTTCCATATTGGGCCTAACAATTGGTATCAGAGCTTGAATCTTGGAAAAGGGTTTAACTACCTAAAGAGAAATATCTTATCAATGGAAGGCTACAAACAATCTCGGAGAATTGTGTATCTACAAGAAGAGCTGGATAATGCAAATCAAGTGATTGTAGACATGCAAAGACAAATGCAAAAATCTCTGAAAGTAAGGAGAAGATTATCTGATGACTTGCAGGATTCTCAAGAGTTAGTGGAACAAATCAAGACATCATCTGAGAATAGTATATCTGAAGAGACTGAAGAAATGATTGGAATGTTGAAAGAAAAGAACAAAGCATTGGCTGATCAACTAAAAGCAATGAAAAGGGAACATGAACATTTCAGTACACAGATGATTGAAAATCTAGATGCATTAAGGATAGCTGAGGATAAAGCAAGAGATCTACAAAGAGAGAAACAACAACTTGAAGCTCTAGTATCTGATAAGGATGATGAAATCATAAGGTTGACTGAGATTCAACAAAATATGACAGATCAACTAGGTTATGCACATCATGAAGCAATTCTAAAGAATGATGAAAATCAACCATTGAAACTTGAAGTATCAAGATTGACTGGTGAACTTGAAACAGAGAAGAAATCCAAAGAAACATTGGAGAAAAGTTATGAAGCATCAAAGATGTTGGATGAGCAACTGAATACAAGATGACCCTACAAAGAAGGAGGACTCAGTTACAAAGGAAAAGAATCTGCCAAGAAAGGAATTCACAATACCGAGAGAGGAGAATCATCAAAACAAGCTGGAAACAGGAATAACATCAAAAGGAAGAAGCCTATTTGCTACTACTATGGAAATCAAGGTCATACTGCCAACATATGCCAGATCAAAAAAGGTAAGCAACCGAATATCACTAAGCCCAATGGATATTGTTACAATTGCAATAAATATGGTCACACATCTAATCAATGTAGGACAAAGTCTGTTAACAACTATCAGAAGGCAAAATTCAAAGGGTTTTGTAGAAATTGCAATAGATATGGACATAGTACCGAGAAGTCCTGGTCTAAGCAAAATAACTACATGTGGTATCCACACCGAGCAAACACTAGAGGTTACCGAACTCACACAGATCCTTACCGACAATATGCAGCAGTACCATGGGATTACAATACAAGGATATGATGCGAATGTTGTGGAAGATATGGACATATTAGTGCCAACTGTTTTATAAGGTTTGGAATGAACAACCGAAGATCATGGAGAAATCCTGGTATGGCATGTTTTCATTGTCACAAAGTTGGACATTTAGCTGGAGATTGCAAAGATCAACCTAGAAGAGACACTGAAGAGATAAAAGAAAAATTCAAGATGATTTGGAAAAAGAAGGAAATTATGTCAGATGAAGAAAGCAACTTACCTACCAAGTTAGGTGCACCTATTTCAAATTAGTCAGGAAAAGGTATGAAGGGACTGCATTCTCTAAAGGTTAAATCATAACGGTTCCTATTCTATTATGTACAAAATTCAAAATCTGCATAGTTAAGATGCAATTAGTCAGTTTATAATACTTTACAAGAAACCTGTCAAGTCGGTGTATACAGGAAACCTGTCAAGTTAGTTAATAAAAGAAATTTGGTTACTCGGTTAAAACAAGAAAGGGAGTCAATCGGTAAAAGGTGAACCGAGTGCATTTAATGTTTTGACCTAACTTGCACGGAGCCCGATAAGGTATTTTTGAGTACTTAAAAGTGTTTTCATAGCCATTTTCATTCACCAAGTTTTCGAGAAGTAGAGCAAAGTGAATCAAGGGGATCAAACTTCATTCAGAGCGAATTTTGAGGTATTTACATCAATCTATTCACACTGTTAAGCTGGTTTCCGATCTAGTCCAATTGCTATTGTCTACCGAGTGTGAAGCATCAGTCGTTTGTAAACCCTAAGGATAATTTGTCAAATCTTACCCGAAACCTACAATGGCACCCAGGATCCAAGATCCCGTAGTTGTCAAAAATGTGGAGAAGCCCTCGCTGAAATATTCTTTAACTCCTAAAGTTGCCTCTGAACCGGATGACAAAACTGCATTTTCACTCATCCTGGATCGAGTCTTGTTAGTAGAAGATGTTAGATTCTTCACCAAATGCCATGTTGAGGAACTCAGTCATGTCGAGATTAGTGACACATATGATGAACTTTGCACTGATGGAAAACTGGATAGCAAATTTGAGCATATCAAAATCAAGGGATTAACTGAAGCCCTAGTCTATCCCCATGTGTTCAAACCCCAGTGGGTTAAGTTTGTCTTGAGCAGAGTACATGATGATTTCATGTGGCTACAAGAGCAACCATTTAAGATCACTAAGGAAATCATTCACCTAGTCACCGGGTATCCTATCTATGATCATGCACGAGCACAGGAAATGATATCACAAAAAGAGCTAATCAGTCTAACTGGAGTAGAATCTAATTATCGAGGACTGAAATTGAATAATGTCACTGATGCAGAAATCAAGTTTGCAATTAGAGTAATTGGTTACTATTTCTTCCAATTTGCAAGGGAAAACAGTGTACCATGTGCTACAGTTGACTTGGCCTACAAAATAGTGAAGAAGGAAATGAAAGTAGATTTATGCGAAGTACTACTGAAGAACTTGTTTGAGAACCTGAACACAATAAGGAAGCCAAAGAAGAACAACTCGGCAAATACACTAAAGTTTGGTTCACTTCTTGTATGCATGTTTTTCTACTTTGAGAAGTTCTTTCCCTCAGTCGGTAAAGTAGTATGGGAGCTACACCGACCTATCACCCATCAGATCAATGACTTCATCAAGAAGTTAGGTGATAACTTTAATGATATCATGGATGATTACTTTAGCAAGTTCCAAGAGAAAATGCACAATAGGTACAGGATTCCACCACAGCTGGTAGAAAAATATAAGGATAATATGTGTTTTGAGGTAGACACTAATTATTGTTATGTGAATGTTGTTGAACCAAGGACTCAATCGTTGCAACCAATGGGTTATGAGATTGATTATGATATAACACAACAACAAATTGATGCCTATTTATCATTGCCAAGGCATGCAACCAAACTAAGAGATGGAACATATGAAGAGGTGAAGGAAAAAGTAAAGATGAGCATTGTAGTACCTAAGGCTACAAGAAAAGCTACAAAAATGATAAAGGTTTTATCTGAGAAATTCGGAGAAGAATCCTCCTCCACACCTGTCAAAGGCAACCTTGCCATTACCGAAGAGGAATCAGAAGCTCAAGAGGCAGCAATAACATTAAGTACAGAGTTGCCTAAGGGTAAAGTTCTGAAAAGAAAGAAACAGGACATTTCAAAGGCCCTACCGACTCCACCAACAAAGAGACCCAACACTAGAGCATCAACTGCATCACCGAGTAAGAAACAAAAGAGTGTTACTACACCCAAGGTAACCAAGACCTATAAGAAATCTACTCGGAGACTCATTTTGGCAAAAGAGTCGAGTGATACAGAATCTGATGATGCAAATAAATTTCAGATTGTGAAAAGCAAAAAGGTAAATATTCATAGTGTTGAAATTTTTTGTGCCAATCTTAAAGAATACGGTGGATTTGCAAGATTTAGATATGTTAGGTATGAGACTAGAAATAATGATGAGAAGTGACAAATTGAAGAAGCTGTCATCTGTACACTTCTAAAGTTTCGGCTAGCTCCAATAGAACTAGCAAAGTCACTTCCGAGTGAATTATACTTAGATATTGATAACAGATGGAAATATGCAATGGACTCAGAGAGACAAATAAGAGAAAGAAGTCTAGTCCATCTATTTCCTAATATGTCTATAGCAGAAATCAAGGAGCATTTGACCACATACAATTCTAAATTTCTTGTCAAACAGAGAGCCTTAAAATTGATGAATGGGCTATACATAGATGTGGAGAATGAGACAAAAGCCAAGTGGCAGGAGATCTTCAAACAAAAGGATGTCGGTGAACAATCTCAAATTGAAATTGTTGATGTCACCGAGCAAGATCTAGATGTCACTGAGAAAGGTCCAGACCCGGCTGACACTATTCAAATTGATGAAGATGTAATGGATGAAGCAGCACTGGAGCAGGAAATAATTGAAGGAACTACCTACGCAAAACTTGTATCTAGTGAATTTGTTTTAGAACAAGTTCAACCTTATCCATTGGTGAAGCCACCTGTCTCAACCGAAGCTCCCAAGGACACAGAGCAAGGCATCGAAGGTACCAAATTTGAAGCAACAAAAGATACAACCAAAGATTAGACGTCTCAAGCACCGTCAAGCACTGCAAATGTTACAGCTGAGACCCCTAGCACCGAGACACCCAAGGACACTACAACGGCTACAAGAATTGACCAAAGTGTTGCATCTACCGAGCAACCTACCGAGGGTCAGCAAGCCTCACAAGCACTTGTCTTAGTGCAACCAACCAAAGGAAAAGAAAGGAAGGTGAGAAAGCATAGTTTCAAATTTGACTTGTCTAAACCGATAGTGTTGCCCAATGTAGACATCTCCAAATTGAAAGGGCAAGCACTGATTGAATTTGGTGAACTGTGCAAAGCAAAGGTCGAACAGGAGAAGCAACTGGCCATACAAAAGAAGAATAAAGTACTTCAGAAGGTTAAGACACTTCTAACAAAAATGCTACCTTCAACAACAGTGTCAACTGATGTAGCCATCCACATTCAATTGGATGAACTCCTTACTCAAATAGAAACATCTGGAGTTGATGCATCTGAGTACTTAAGCAAGCTAAATGATAAAGAGCTTACAGCAAAAATGATTGAAGAGGTACAAAAAGCTCTCGCTATAGGAAAAGTAAAGCTTGTCAAATTCATTGCTGAGTTGTCCCCTCAACTCAAGCATATTCTTTATTTATTCCAGAAATTGTGTACATTTTCCTTATTCATTAAAGATATCAAAAATAAAACTGATGCAATTGAGAAAGAGATCACCGATCTCTCAACTAAGTTGACCACCGAGCCTAATTCAGTTCAAAATTTTTATACAAAGCTTCAATAGCTCATAGCTCAACAGTTAGAACTTAGGAATGAAGAGCATAAAATCAGGATGGACATAATGACCCTTCAGACATTATTCCTTCCTCATCTCTCATCAGTATAGGAACAAATCAACAAAGCTACACGCCTATCAACAACACAAGAGGGAAGCACTCTTGATGGCTTAATATCACTCTTAGCTGATATTCAAGCACAAAATTCATTAATGGAAAGTGTAAAGGATTCACTCTCAGTCGCCCTCACTGACGCAGAAATCCTTTAGTAAGGTAGATCTAATAGATCTTGTTACTCCTAACAGGGTAAGCTATCAGAAATAGCTAAATGTAGCTCTAACCGAGCAATCTTTATTATTGCAGTAGTGAAGTTGTGGGTGCCATCCCCACCGCAATTTTTCTCTCTAACCAAGAGTTTTTGTGTGACCAAAATATATGTGTTGTGGAGTGAATCATGTATGATTGTTATCTATTTGTTTTAACTTTATTTTATGTTACTGAACTATTCTATTTATGCATAATAGTAAGGTTATTATTAAAGAAATTTTTTGGAGTACTGATTCACCCCTCCCCTCTCAGTACATTAGCATTCCATATTGGGCCTAACAGAGATCGATTGAATCACACAGGCTTGGAACACTTCAACCGGAAACCCTGAAGCTAAGACCACCAACCGGTAGTCCTACCATATTCCATGTACTGGTTCACATTTCAACATACCAGTTCACTTGGACACACATACCACTTCACCTATTCCTCATATATCGGTTCACAACATTATACCGGTTCTCTTTGTCAGTTGCTTAACTTCAATATACCAGTTCACTTCTCAGCATATTAACATCAATGACAACATACAATACCATCATGTCATCATACTCTTGCACATATGCCAACAATTACAACATTCAGAAAATAACATGCAACAACTACATGAGCATTCTCAATACAATAATCTGTAAGCCAGAGTCACGATCTACACTACATGAACTGTCCCCTTGTAACCCCCATTTGCCTTCTTTATATTGTGAAGTTTAACCACCTAGAATGTTTTGGAAAGTGTAACTTCCCCTTTTGAAGCTGACCACTTTTGTATCCCATTTTCTTATATTGGAATATGCTAAGAATATGCCAAGAATGGGTTTTAGCGTCCATTGGGATATTTTGAGAATTTTTTATTTTTATCTTATTTTTCTCCTAAATTAGCACAACTTCCAGAGGCCATATCTTTTAATCTAACCGTTGTATTTTTAATTATCATATATCGTTAGAAATATTGCGGAGAGATCTACCATGCTTTCATCAAATCTATAAGATATACACTTTTTGCCCCAATCAAGGGCCTCTAAGACCCTAAAAAATTGAAGTTTTATTGGAGAATTTTTCTAGAAAATTTGAATAACTCCCAAATGCCAAAATATATTGGGATGATTCTTTCACCATTAGATCCAATTTACCCAAATAAGACCTTATTAACAAATAAATAATATTATTGGGTGATACAAGATTGCTATTACACCCTAGATGTTGCTGCATCAAAGACAATCTAACATAGAAGATGGAAGAAGTTGAATGTTAGTAACTTCTCCATTACAGAGAAACCAATCCATGCTACAAAACAATGGGCTCAGGTCAAAAGGTGGAGTTGCCTAGCAGTCTAAGGGTGATAATATACATGATGCAATAGTCCTAGGATACCAACTAAGTGAAATGATGCAGGCAACAGTTGTGAGAACAAGGATAGTGACTATCCTAAGGCACAATAATAGTATGAAGATGAAAACATAAATAATCCAAACTCTTGAGTGTTAACAAATGATCAATCAGTTGAAAATCATCATAATAGTTTAAGAATTAGTTAACATGGTAAAAGGGGATGAGAGCTCAAGTGTGAAGAAGCTTCAAATGCATCTATTGCAATAAAGATAGGACAATATGGTAGGGGGTCTTGATCAAGTGGTAAATGTCTGAAGAAAGCATCAGACATCCATGGTAAGGTATGGTCAATAGTGTTTAGGAATAGTTTTTGGGCTCTTAAATGTCATTTGAAGATGTGTAATGTTAGCCTGTGGATACATATACATGTGGGTAGTAGTTTGAACTCGTAATGGCATCTTTTGAGGTAGTTTGGAGGGCCATAAATTTTAGTTTTTTGTTGCATCCAACCATCAAGGTTTTCTCAACCACTAAAGAGTGCAAGGAAAATATGGCCTATCATATTGGGGAGTTGAAAATAAATTTGTAGAGTTGGAGCAAGGATATAGGGATAAGTGAGTAGATATAGATCAAATGAAGGGTATTTTTGAGCAAGTTTATAGCATATTGCAAGCATTTAGGAGCTTCCTAAAGTGTCTTAAGTGTGTGGATAGGGTCAAGAGGAAATTTGAAGTATTTAAGACACCATTTGGAGCAATTTGAAGACCTTTTTGGAGGTAAATTTAGTTACATCTGACCCAACAATATTCTTCAATCATTTAAGGAAAGCTCATCACACATGGTGTTTCTTGTATTTATGTACTTAGTTGTATCCTTTTTCAAGTTGGTTCTTCTTCATCATTTGTAAGCATTGTTGTTATCACTTTGTGAGAATTGAAACAAATTGTAACTTAGAGAAATTAGTCACCTTCAAGACTGATTTGGCATTGTAATCATTCATTTTTAATAAATGAGAAGCTAATATTTCATGTTCAATATCTTGTTGTTATTTATTTCAAGCAATTTGTGTCATTCGATACCTTTTTGTGAGACTATCATGTATGTTGCAATTAGTTTATGTTCATTCTTATTGAGTTCACATTTCATAAACCTTTGAAACATGTTTAAAACAACAACACTTGGGTAGTTGGTGGTTTACTTGCATAGGTCATAGGTTGTGTTAAAATCTTATTTAATTGTTGTAGCTGTGAAAACCTCTGAGTTATCCTTCAAAATAATACAAAACATCCTTCTTGTGAATTGTTAATGTGTGGGCAGCTAAAAGTCATAAAATGTGTAAGTAAAAGACTATTTGAGTCGTTGTAAGGTTAAAGCAGCAAGGTACTGAGCTCAAAAACATCTTTGGTGAATCACCTGGTTAATTATAGGTCATTTTTTAGCATTGTTATTTCATTTCTAATAGTCCTCTTCCCTTTTCTCAAAAAAGGTCAGTAGTATAGGTACATAGTTAGAGGAACCAACCTACTCTGGAGGTTCTCCTTCACTATAGGTTACCCACAACTTGAAGGAGATCCAATGTATCAACAAGTGGCTAACGTAATAGCTTAGCTTGGGTGCAATATTAATCTTGCACTTAGTAGCCTTATGCCCAAATATGTTGCATGCATGAAAATATCCATTGAAAGACCAAACATTTCTACTATGACTTGTGTATTGATATTTATTCCTATTCATCCTACTTTTGTATACATTTTCCTTATGTCCAAACTTACAATTATAACACTGTATGTTAAATAATGTTGATTTGATTTGACTTGTACATTAACTAGCTGTATGTTCAAACTCACTGTAGGAAAAGAAGTTCCCATTGAATGTTGCATACCTGATTTGAATAGTGGGAGAAATTCTAACATTCTTCTTGTTTTGAACCAGAGTGAAGACTTGCTAATCTTTGTTGGAGTTAGTCAATTCAACCTTCATCTTTTATTCTCATCATTTAACTCAATTTATATTAGGGTCTACATTGGTTCCATTGTCCTACTTTATTTTGACTGATTTAGCTCTTCTTCCATTATTCTTTTCCAAGTATTATCTTTCTGAGTAAGCTTTTGTTTAGTTTCAAGTTTACGTACAATTTTAGTCTGATATTGTTCTTCACAAACTTGCGCTAGCAGGAAATTGCCATTAGTGTTATCCTTCACATGGTAGAAATTTTGCTCAACTCTTATTCCTTTTACAACAAGATTTTTAGACTTTCCTTTTCTGATTTCACATTTGGTCTCTTTAAATGTAACCTCATACCCTCTATTGCATATTTGGCTAACACTTAGTAAATTATGTCTTAGACCTTTAACATAATAGACATTATTAGTCTTACGTTTAACATCAATTGTAATGCTTCCTTTTCCAAAAATAAGAGCTACCTCTTCTCCTAAAATTTTATTGATCCACCATCATCTTGTCAAGGTTAATGATCTTCCCTCCATCACTTGTCATGTGGTTTGAGCATCTAGAGTCAATAATCCAAGCCTTTGGTTCAATTTTAGCATGCAAAGTAGCTCTTTCTTTTACTAGGTTTCCACCATCTAGTCTTTCAGACCTTCCTTTATCCTTCTCCTTTATAGCCAAAAACAAAAACTCTTCATTTGCATCATCACCATCTTCATCTTCAGATGAATATGCCTTCATTGAGGATAAACCCCTTTTGCCTTTATCTATGTCATTTGGCTTCTTGTCTATGTCATTTCTTCTGTATCTATCCTTCTTCTCACCATCACTTGATCTCTTCTAGTTTTCCTATATATAAATATAGAAGCATAATGACCAAACCTTCCACAATTAAAAAATTTCAAGGGTAACATACCTTTGTACTTTTTTGTTCCTCTCTTTAGTCGCCTCACAATATTTTCTTCAATCTCATCCATATCTCCACTTGCTTCATCTTTAAGCTTCTTTGAGACATTGAATGTTGTCTCTTTTCTTTCCCTTTTGATATACCCATTTCAACAATCTCATAAGTAGATAGTGAACCAATGAGCTAGTGCATTGTGTACTTATCTAAATCATGACTTTCTTCAATATCACATCTCTTGGGTTTGTAGGGTTTTCGTAGAGTCGAGAACATTTTTCTCACATCACTTTCTTCCATTTTTCCATTGACACCCTTAATAGCATTTACTATTTCATTTACTCTATGTATATAGTCTTAATTGTTTCCATCATTAGACATTCTCAAGCTCTCAAACTTTAGATTTAGGTTCATTAGCTTGGCTTGCTTTGTCTTTGGATCTCCTTCATATGCATAGCTTAGTTTCTCCTAGATATGTTTGTCAATTTTCAATCCTGTCACCTTAGCAAATACTGTATCACTTATATAGATGATAATTGCAGCTCTATCCGTCGCATTGTTCTTAGGATTCTTAACCTCATCTGGGGTCTAAGGACCATTCATTGGATTTCATTTGGCAAATTTCCAAATAACATTCCACCCTCTCTTTTTAATAAGAGGAGTTTGTACCATCAAACCTTGGTGCTTTGTAGTTAGGTTCCTGTGCCATTTCAAATCTACCTCAAGTAGTTAAGCTATTTTAAGAGGAACCTTGCTTTGATACCAATTATTGAATGCACTACATGATTGAGAGGGGGTGTGAACTAGTCTGAATCAATTATTTTCAGAATTATATAATAATTAATCTTATAGTGCAATTTCAAAACATGAAAGCACAAAGCACATTCAACACATGAACACCAGATTTATGTGGAAACCCTATAAGGGAAAAACCATGGTGAGAATCACACTCACAATATAATAAATATGATTACAAGGTTTTAGGATCACTTCCAAGGGGCAATATGCACTTGATGGTATTTCAATGATAAGATGCACAACAATAGGGCAAGATACAAACATACCTGCATAACTAAGACACACAATCTCAGGGCAAGTTACAAAAGTTGACTAACCAACTCAATGTCTACTCGAAGACCAGAGGAATAGTTTAAACTAAAATGAGTATGATCTCTTCATCATGAAATTGATCTTGAATCTTAGTTTCAAGCGACCAATATCATGGAAAGAACATCTAATCACAAATATTGCCTCTGATCACTGTCACTTTGAAGATATTACTATCAAAGCACTTCTCAACTGGCTTTCACACAACACCAACATCAAATCTGCTTGAATATTATTCTCATCCACTTCACAATGATTAACACTCATTCCATGCCTCAAAACATACAACCATACATTCTTATATATACAATTTTTCTCATCAATACCCTCAATTAGGTTAGCCAATGACATAATAAGCAATATTATATAAACTAGGTCATCCAGACCTAAAAAAATCACTTTAGTCCTCTCGAGGAGATAAAGGGGAGCTAAACATATCATAATACATTCATTTAAGTAAATTTTGACAAGCCACACATGCTACCACAATCTCCAAGATCAACACCAAACGAAGCATGTAGAAGGATTTAATGAAACACATCAACCGATAAGCCCAAAAATATCTTCCAATGAAAATTACTAAGTGTTGGCAATTAAATTTTGACAAGCCACACATGCTATCACAATCTCCAAGATCAGCACCAAATAAAGCATGTTGAAGGATTTAATTAAATACATCAACCAATCAGCCCAAAAACATCTTCCAATGCAAATTACTAAGTGTAGATCACCACATGCCATGGTGAGATCCATATAAACACCCTAACTCATCCTCCAAAGCTTATGTGGAGCAAAATAGCATAATCTAAACAAGATAGATTAATTGAAACAAGTGAGACTCAACACAATAGAGCATGTCCAACACATACCTACATAACTAACTTGTGGAACAAAACCAATACTTGAAAGTTGAACTAGAATGCTGCAAAACCAAATAAACATGTCCTCCAAACTACAACCCTCGAATCCCCATATCCGGAAGCCACTAGGTAATTTATGGACCTGTCTAACAGACAACCTTATTGTAAAAAAAAAAAAACAACTAACCTCAATAGCTGAGTAATTAAAGGACCTACACACTCGATAGTACATCATTCATAGAACATAAACATTGTATCCAAATTTGTACATCGTGATCTTCACAACCCAAAGGGATGCAAAACATTCTTCCACTGGAAAATTAAATAATATATCCTGCATATTGAATCTTCTTGTATTGTAATTGTTTGAAACCAACTTATGTATGCAAAATATCAGTACTAAGAAACATGACAACATCTGAACATCTAATCTTGGATCATATACATTACTAAGCAGTTGTAATCAAAGGCACAACAACCAGGAATGACATACAAGACTGATATCCATGACAACACAATGCATCAACAACTAATATCTCCAAGTTTTCATACATCCCTATCATAACTAAATATCTTCTAAATATTCTACATAAATTGATTGTGACAAACCAGACAAGGTACCATTTTCTGCACATAGGACATAAATCTCTTACTTGTATATTAGAGCTTACTCAACATTACTATCAAACAACATACTAGTTCTCTTCTCCATACTGAAAGATCCACAACTATAGATGTTAGGAAAGTGACAGACATAAACAACAACAACACCATCAGACATGGAATCAACATCTAAACCTAGAATTAGAAATATCTACACTACCATTTTTTAACCATGTACTTTGTATGACTGACCATCAACTAAGAACTGGATAAATGATCAACAATTAGTGAACTAGACAAACACACCAACTGATCATTAGACAAATCATCAACTAGATCTAAAACCGGACAAACACCAAATAGGTACACCATATTTAACATCTATGAAACTGATCATCTACATCAAGTGATTATGACAAACACCAGACAAGTGTGACATCAATGACAACACAATAGAGTATTATCTAGGTTTCTAACAACCATTACCACTCTTTCCTTTCTTTTTGAAGATAATTCTATTTTGGTTGTAAAAGAAGTGTCACCTGTACCATTTTCCTTGCCCTTTGCAGTCACTTGCATTACCATGAAGTCTTTAATTTTCCATCCCATGTCATAAACCTTTCCTGTACCTATTTTTGGCCAAATATCCACCTTAGTTACTATAATCACCCAAACATTTACATAGACACCTACCTCTTAGTTATCATCTATTGTAATGATTCCTTCAACACCATTTCTCACAACAACCCTACCTTTCACCTTGTCCAATCCTTTATCTTCCTTAGCAAATGTCTTGAGTTCTTTAGGAACAATGATAGCTTTACAAAGTATACCATGATTCTCCCTGAGGACCTTAGATTTTCAAAAAAATTCTCTAGTGGGGACACAAACACGAGCTCCGATGATTGATATTCCTTTTGGTCTACCTCATGGTGTTTGCTTTGTGGGACAATAAATCCACTCCCTGACTGATTTTGATAGCTTGACACATTTGACTAAGAAATATTGGGAGGAAAGGTCACTGAAGGGAAAAGGGAATGATGTTGTCAAGTCAACCACTCCCAAAATGAAGATCATGGTCAATGAATATCACTGCATAGTCATGGTCACATAAAAATGCCCAATATGAGGTTTGATGTGACCAAATAATTACATGATGCATGCTATTAGGATTGATACGAGCCTAGCCTGTCCCCAAGACAAGGTGGAATTCATGGAGGAAACACAAAAGGTGGTGACTTCTAAATTCCTCAAGTTGAGTCAATGATTGGCTAAATGAGAGAATGAGTAACAAAAAATGGGCACTTGAGAGAAACAAAGTTGAAGTTAGAGTGAAAGATGAAAAAAAATGCACGCTTGAAGAAGGAGAAATAGGAAAAGAAATAAGCATCTCTTGAGGTAGAAAAACAAAAGAAGTCTAAACTCCCAGTTGAGCTAAGTGACACTATAGACAAAATTGACAGAGAAAAGAAGTAAAAAGTATATTTGGACCAAAATTTATAGGCCAAAAAACATGAATTGGCACAAACATTAAAGAGCCTTTTTGAAGCTATGGACCTATATCTATTGGCATAACTGATGGAGATGATGATGAAATGAGAAGATGACCAATAAAGTTGATATGAGAATAAATGAAAAAAGCTATGAAGGGGAATCTTGATCAAATAGAGAAGAACACCACTTGGTCACTTGTCCCTAGACCAACTGATAAAAATGTGATTGGTACTAAGTGGGTGTTCATGAAAAAATTGAATGAATATGGTGAAGTGGTTAGGAACAATCCTAGACTAGTTTGCAAAGGATATGCACAAGAAGAAGGTGATGATTATGGAGAAACCTTTGCACCGGTTGCTAGACTTGAAGGAGTAAGAAAGCTACTTGCATTTGTAGCATTCAAAGGATCCAAGGTATACCAAATGGATGTCAAGTCTGCATTTTTGAATGGAATTCTAGAAGAAAACATTTACATTGAACAACCAGATGGGTTTGCATTGACTGAAGACAAGGAGATGGTGTGCAAACTTCATAAAGCTTTATATGGGTTAAAGGAAGCTCCAAGGGCATGGTATAAGAGACTCCATTCACACATAATAAAGAATGTATTTCAAAGAACCAGTGAGGACAACAATATTTACTTGAAGACAAAAGGAGACAAGTTATTGATTGCATAAGTGTTTGTAGATGATATCATATTTGGAGGAGATGATGACATGAGTTTAACTTTTGCAGAAGAAATGAAAAAGGAATTTGAAATGTCTTTGATAGGTGAAATCAAATTTTTAATTGGTTTGCAGGTCCAACAGATGAAAGGAGGAATATTTATTAGTCAGTCCAAATATGTGAAGGAGGCATTGAAAACATTTGGAATGGAAGACTCTAAACTAGTTGGAACCCCTATGGTCACTGGTTGTAGATTATTATCCAGTGGATGAAACTAAGTATAGATCAATGATTGGTAAACTACACTATATTGTGCATAGCAGACAAGACATTGCTCATGCTGTTGGTATAGTGGCTAGATTTCAGAAAAGTCCTAAAGAGATTCATATGGTGGTAGTGAAGAGAATGTTTCAGGTATCTTAGAGGAACTATTAATTATGGATTATGGTATCCATACAAAGGAAACTTCTCTTTGAAGGTGTTCACAAATGTTGATTGGGTAGGTAATGTAGATGACTGAAAGAGCACAACCAATGGTGCATTATTTCTAGGAGGAAGACTAGTATCCTGGACTAGTAAGAAACAAAGTTGCATTTCTCAGTCTACAACAGAAGCAGAGTATGTGGTTGTATCTATGAATTGTACTCAAGAACTATGGATGAGACATGTATTAGAAGGATTCAAGGAGAATATGACAAAACCGATGGTTATATATTATGATAATACAAGTGCAATGAATATTCCAAAAAATCTTGTAATGCGTGCTAGAACAAAGCATATTGAACTAAAGTATCATTATATGAGAGAAAGAGTGCAAGAAAATAAAGTCAGGATGGATCATGTGTCAAGCAAGGAAGATTGGTATCTTGGACTAGTAAGAAACAAAGTTGTATTTCTCAGTCTACAACAGAAGCAGAGTATGTGGTTGCATCTATGAACTGTACTCAATAAATATGGATGAGACATGTATTAGAAGGATTCAAGGAGAATATGACAGAATTGGTGGTCATATATTGTGATAATACAAGTGCAATGAACATTCCAAAAAATCTTGTATTGCATGCTAGAACAAAGCATATTGAATTGAAGTATCATTATCTGAGAGAAAGAGTCGGTTGACATCTTCACTAAGCCATTGCCTAAAGAAACCTTTGAGTATCTCAGAGTCAAGCTAGGGGTTATATCCCTACAAAAGGTCAACTAAGATGCTGTTGCAACATCAATACAGTGGACTAATTGAATATCTTTCACTGTGGATTGATGAGAAAAGGGCTACTCCTTGGGGGGAGCAGCAAAGATGAAGAAAACAATAGCAACAAAAGATGAATTTGACACTTTGCACCCTTGGCATTGTTGTCAAAGGGGGAGAAGAAAAGTAAAGGGGGAGAAGAACAATGAAGAGCAGAAAGAGAAGAACTGGTTATGGGAGAAGAACAAGTGAAACATAATAGAAGAAGAAAAGAACAATACAACAGTCATAACAGTTAGAGTTCCAGTTTTGCATGGTGAGCTTTAGTGTTGCCATAAATGCCAAAGGGGGAGATTGTTGGCATAACTGATGGAGATGATGAAATGAGAAGATGACCAGCAAAGTTGATATAATCATGTATATGTTGTGATTGATGTCAACTAGTTAGACTGGATGCAAAACTAGCAGAGGAGAGAAGGAGAAGTTGAATCATGTATTGCAGTTAGAATTGATTGTTGCGGTTCAGAATATATGTTCATAACATTGGCATGAGTCTGTGATTGAAATCACATCAAGTTTGGTGAACCAGAAAGCACATTTATAATTGACTGTTATGAACTCTGTGAAGAAGAATGAATATCGGTATCAGATCTTCAACCGGTAATGATTTAAGGTTTGGTGGTGGATCTTATCATGATCATAACTTAGTGATGACCTGTCATAATCCATGTGTAATGATAAGATGGTATTCGAGTGCATACAAGGATCAAATTTCTTAGGAAACAACAAAGTGCTTAGAAGAATGAAGCAAGGGTTTGATTTCTTATCAAATCGATGTACGGTGATCATTCAACAATGAAAATCATCTAAAAATTTGTTTTAATGATTTGTAATGTATTTAGGCAGAGTGTTTTGCCACGCTAAATGTAAATTCATTATATCTTGTTGATGTAATTAGGGTTTGTAGCCACCCTAGCTGAAAAGTGTATTTAGGGCTAGTTGGAGAAGAGATTTTGTGTCGATGGTTTGAGAAGAAGGTTTTGCCGAACTAGTTTGAAGTGTTTGCATGTGTGTAGAAGAGTTGTGCCAAAAATGATTTGTACTAGCAAGCAAGGAAGTGCTATAATCAAATCATTTGCCCTGTTGTTCCCTAACAATTACATCAATTTGAAATCCCTTAATTGAGTAGATCCTAATAGGTCTAATATTGTAAATCCCTTCACCAGGTGGCTCATTAACTTGAGTTTGAAATTATCTAACAAGGTTACTCTTAATAGGGTAGAGCTCCTAATAGGGTTGAGGCCAAATCCCTTGATTGGGTGACTCCTAACAAGGTTTGCTCTCAATTGGGATAGGCCTTTAACCAAGTGCATTCCAAAAGAGTGCAAATACATATTGTGGGTGTTAATTCCCACCGTGGTTTTCGCAGTTGGGTTTCCACATCAAAAAACTTTGTGTTCATATGGTGGATGCATTATTGATTTGTGCATTTGATATCTTTACTTTGTTTGTATATTGATGAACACTTGAGTGAATGGTTTGTTAAATCAACTTAGAAGATTATTTGAGTAGTTACCAGTACAGTTTTGTGAAGTGTTGCAAATTTGTTTTATTACTGATTCCCCCCCCTCTCAGTAATAATCAGGTCCTCATAATAACAATATCAACAATTCCAACAAAATGGGTGAACAGAGAAGAGTGGGCTTGAAAAACAAATAGCAGATGAGAAAGCCTAAATAAAAATGGATAAATATGATAAGGAGTTGGTAGAAAAGGCAAATGCATGATAAAATACAAGAGTTGAACCAAATCCAACAACTTCAAAATGCATTGAACATGCATGTGCAAGTGTAACAAAAACTATAGTACAAGGAAGCTCAGTCTTTGAAGGAGTTTGAAGAGGCTTAGATCTTAGTTGACACTGAAAAATGACAAAGTCCATTTTGCGAACAAAAGACAAAGAAGTACCATCATTATGCCAAGAGAATTTGAACTCTCTAGTGATTAGTGGTGAATTACAAGAAGAAATATAAAATAAAGACATTCAAATTCAACAACTGCGAGCTATGTGAACCACCTCTGCTCAACAATATAGTATCCTTCCCAAGATCCAATATTTGCACACCTCCTATTAAGATAAGTTAAAGGCTATTGTTACATCTTTGAGGCCAACTCTTTAGTTTATTGCAGATGCTAAAAAGTTGAGTATAGATGTCAGGTTGATAGTTGAACAAGTGTTTCAAAGTATCCCTCGTAAAGTGGTTGAATCAAGGTCACTTATTGAAAAATTGTATTTCGTGGACAACAATTCCTTAGTTGTCACATGTATTAGTGATAGAAGGTTAGCAACAAGAAGAGCCAAAAAAATTATTGAATGTAATGCAATTGCTCTAAAGAGAAAAGAATGCCTTAGATCCATCAATCTCACTATAACACATATGAAAGGTCGTATTGAGCAAGTAGTCCAGCTAGGCCTCTCATCCCCTTTCCTTCTAGATAGGATGGTGTTGAATGCAAATCTTGAATGAAACAACTACTGAAAGAGAGATGACAAAATCAATCCTCTTTGCAAGCTCTAGGTCTTAATCCTAATGTTGCAAAATTTGATAAGATATTACACCCCCTAGCTTAATTGAGATTCCACATGAAGGTTGCACTGGTTGTTTTAAATAATATCTCTTTCTAAGAGATTATATATTTGGATAAGGATTTTGAGGCATTGCAACTACATGCTCAATCATCTGATGAATATTGGGCTCCTTTGTAGTCTACACTCCAGAAGTTGTGAACCCTTCCATTGTTCTTATTTTTTATGCATTTTTTTTAATGCAATCTTGATTTTTGAGTCCATTTCCCCATAGGATGGGAACTTTGAAGAGCTGCCAGATCTGTAGATTTATATACAATAGTCCCTAAAGCATTTCTATATTTTAAAGGGTGGTTAGACATCACCTTTTATTTTCAACCTCTTAATAGGCGGGGACATAATTTTTAAAATGACACACCTGTGTTAGAGGATGCCACTTGATAGCCTAGCAAAATATTTAGTAAGCCCCAAGAAACAACATTTTTTATAAGCATGCAAAGCTACCACTTGTTATCTTTGTGCATTCTTCTTTAAAAGGATTTGTTTTTGGGCGACTATGGAAAAAGTTTCCACGTGTTGACACTGTGAGTTATTGAGAGGAATCAAGAGAGGGAAGTTTTGTAAGCTCCTCTAGTGTGCCACATGTTTAGGATGTAAGTATAATAAAATGAAACCATTATATTTATCAGAAGGCACGACTTTTCACCAAAATGAAGGTTTTAGTACATTTTGAGCTCTAGCAGGATTACAATATGTCATTGGTTTATGTTTTAAGTGGAAGAAGCTAGATAATGCCATGTGTTTGTAGGGACACCTATTTGCGAGATACATTCCTCTATGCCCAAGGTTATTACAATTAAAAATGACGAACAATCTAGGCAACATCTCTCTTCAAGTGCATGAAGAAATAATAATGATACAAGAATTGTTGATTGAGGACGGTTGTAACAACCTCCATGATGGTGATCGCATGTGATGGATATGCAAAGGCTCTTTTTGTTTTGATCAATTATGGTAGTTAGTGTTTTGGGACCTACTTAAGTCCTCGAGCATTGTGTTTTTAAGGGTTCACCAATTTCTAAGAAATACTTGGATATTGTTTTTATCTAGAACTTAGCTTTATTTTGTTCATGAGTGAAGAGACATATTAGACTATGCTAGTTCACCATTTCTATGTGTTTGTTTTAGTTTGATGAATGATTCCAAAGTTCTGTATCATTTATAGATAATATCTTGAATCTTGTTTTTTGACTTCTATGGTTTCAATTTGAGTGGATAACTCATTGAATCATGTTTTATGATTCTTTCAATTGTCTCTAGTGTTCATGATTTGAAATTATATTATATCATGTGGTGAATATAGGAATAAATGTTAGTTTGTGACAATTGAGAAAATTGCATCATAAGGAGCCTTAATGGGTGCTACTCACAAAAAGATTAGAATGTCATGATGTGTGTCCTCGTGACCTTATGCATTTTGTTCTCTTTCTAATAATGAAGAATTTTTTATGTTTAGTGCTTATGTTTTACATTTGCATATTTCTCATTGTCTTAAGAAGATTTAAAGTGGTGAAAAGGCTTTGGCATATCACCTTAGGTTTAGATTAGCTTTTATTGCATATATATATCCATTTCCCTTTCAGATATGAAATGAAAATTTGACTTCTAAAATCCTAGAGATTGTTCAGCGAAGTGCACCTAGTTTGGACAATTTACTGAACTTCCCATAAGGTTGTTCCTGAGAGTACAAACTTAAGGACCAATAGTTATTTTTTTGGCACGCCTGATGTGACCTAAAATTTAGAACATAGGCAAGTGTATGAGCCATAGGATAGTTACTAGATCTCAGATTGTGTAGAATCCTAGATTGTTAGTACCTCCATTAGTAATTTTAACTTAGCCTAGAGTTGTTAGGTCAAGTACAAAATGAGCACTAGCTCAAGCTCAACCATAAACATAGATGGCCACACCTCGACCACTCTGAAACTTTATCAATTGGAATAGTGGTAGCTTGCTAATCCCTCCTACTCCCCCAGATCAATGGGACCCCATCCCTGCTTCTGCACTAAAGACCTTACCCAATTTTAGTGGGGAATATTTCAAAATACTCGTTAAATACTTGAAAGATGTAGTTGATGTTTGTATAATTTATAGTATCACAAAACAAAATGTTTTGCTTAGATCACTTGTTTCCTCTTTTAAAGGGAAAGTGTAAGATTGGTATAGGTCGATACCCCCAAGTTTAATTAGAGATTGGGATCAACTTGAAGATTGTTTCTTTGATAGATTCACTAAAAAAGGAGATCACTCATCCTTGTTGCAACAGTTGATAACCATCAAAAGAGCCCCATAAGAAACAACAATAGATTTCAACACCTGGCTCCACAAGACCAGGGAAATAACTCCCCTAATGGCCCATCCTTATCTTGTTATGACCTTTATGTTTTATCTTAGAGCTTTCCATCCAAACATATCAATAATGATCCAATCTCTGGGAGGCACTACTTTACGAAACGTGTTTGATATGGTAGTTAGAGAAAAATAAAAATTAATCAATGCTGGGAATCTCCCACCAAGACCACCCACGCCGATGTTTTTTGAAATATCAGCCCAATCTTAAGGATAGGCTACTCCCTGCACATCCGCACCTCCTCAATCATTGCATTTTTTCTTTTATGCTCAACAAAGTAATGCTATTCCATCACCCTCATTAGTTGCAAAGATAAGTGACATGAAGAACTTGTTGTAGACATTATTGAATGAGATAATCAATCTCAAGCACCAACAAGAGATGCCTTTGTAGCCTCCTTATGAAGGTTACTAGAGCGGGAGGCTACCTTTTCAGCCACACCAATATCAAGGAGGCACCAAAGCGAACAATCAATTACAAGCCTTGAATTTGATTATTGCCATGTCCACTCCCTTTCAAACTATACCTCCTAATGGTAATAGGGAGTTGGTTGTTGGTCAAAACAATTTGGTAGATGACTTGAATGTTGGGCACTTCCCATTTAATGATGTGTACATGCCTTATAAATATTCACATGGAATTTTTCAACAAAAGGTCACATAACAACGAGCTCAAGGTGTCATAATAGATGTCAAAGTTTATGCCTATTCATCTCTAGGCATAGATAACACCATGATAATTGTTTAGACATAGGGCATGTCCCTAGAGTAGGAAGCACAAATCACTCTTTATTAGAGGAGTTGCAACTCAATATTGAAGAAGCCTATGAAGACCAAATTATTCAATTTAAGAGAAATAAGCTCACAAAAGGGTTAGTAATCCTAGAAAATCTTGTTGATTGTAATGATGTAGGAAATGACAAGAAACAGTTTGTTGCTGATAAGGGAGATTATACTAAACTTGATGTAGGAAAAGGTAAAAAAATTGAAGGTTGAAAAAGAAGTCTCTCAGAAAGATAAATACAAATTGATATCATTCTATGATAAATATAAAGGAGCGATACCATGGACTTATGATGACCTAAAAGGGTATGATTGTAACATCATTCAATATACTATTGAGTTTGAGGAAGGAACCAAGCCAATCAATTAGAAATAAAGGCTAGTAGATCCCAAGATAGAGTCTCTCATGGCCCACAAATTCAAGAAGCTTATTGATTCTTAGATTATATATCTGATCAAGCATAGCACATGGGTATCTAATTTGGTCTTGGTATAGGAGAAGAATGGAGTATCTTTGAAGACACCCAATAAAAAAATAGAAAAAGAATGGAGATATCTGCTTGTGTATGATTTTTATGACCTTAATATAGCTTCCTTGAAAGATCATTATTTTTTACCTTCCATGGAGAAGTGTACACAAACGATTGGAATTCCCTAGATGTTCCCATTACTTAATGGCTTCTTGAGCTATAATCAAGTTCTGGTAAACAAAGAAGATCAACATAAAACAATATTCATGACAAAGTGGGGAAATTTTGCATATGCTAAGATGCCCTTCAAGCTTTCAAATGTTGGAGCTACCTTATGATAATATGATGAAACTATAAAGATCTGGTCAACTAATGAGAGGTGGGGGGGGGGGGTGAATCAGTAGATAGAAAATAAACTAAACTTTCACCAAACTTATTTCCAACTCAAAAAACAACTCATAAAGTTTACCGGTTTAGTCACTAAAATAAATCTACAACAGCACTGTCAAACCTTACCGGTTGACCTAATACTTCAGTGATATAATGCAACCGATCTGAAACTTAAATATCCTTTGATCAAAACCTTAAACCACTTCACTAATACCAATAATAACATGTTTCATATCACTTCCAATAATTTAAATATATCTATACAGATTTACCAATCATTCATATCAACCATACCAAAAACACATCCACAAAATCATTCACCACTTGACACAATGATTTTTCACATGGAAACCCAAATGGGAAAAAACTGCGATGGGGATGAATACCCACATGTATTTTGAACTCTCCTGAAATTTACCCTGTTAGGAGCCAAGCCTTGTTAGAAGCTTATAAAATAATGTTCTGTTAGGAACATATTCGGTTAAGGACCACCCCGTTAAGGGGTTGACTATAAATACCCTATTAAAGGTAACCTCAGTGGAGGATTTTAAATCCAAGCTAATGGATCACTTGGTTAGAGGATTTCAACAACAATCTTGTTAAAGATTACCCGGTTAAGGGATTTTACTGTTGTAATGGTTAGAGAACAATAGGTTATTGACTGATATGGAAATAGCACTTCCTTGATGAATCAGATCCTTTATCGCTCCTATCTGCCTTCACAACATTCTGCAGACACACCTCCTGGTTCGGCAACAATCACTTCCACACTTAATCAAATTTCCAACAACTCATTAAATCAAATTGTTGACCTTATAAGCAAATACATTAGGTCAATAACATAATACAAACCCTAAAATTCTCATAGAGATTACAAACACATCGGTTCAATCTTGACCGTTAGACTACATGAAATCAACTTCACATTCTTCTAGGCATCTACAACCGCTCCTGGATCGTCTCACTTTGAATCTTGTAACACATCACGCGTTTGTTACTTCATACTATGTATTTGATCATTCCCAAGATAAATGGTTATCTTTACGCACCAAAACCTTTTCGAAACTCATCACGTGCAACATGCTTACATGACATCTTCATCATCGATCATCATTTGGTCATAGATCATCACAACCGATCTCCAAGCTCCATCGGTTAGTTTTTTCTTCTCAACTGGTTAGGGTTACTGGTTGATCTTCATTGCTTCATTACCAATTGCTTTACTGCTTCATTACTGGTTGCTTTATTGCTTCATTACCGGTTGCTACTGACATCAATGACAACACTATACTTCTTCAATGCAATCTTCATGCAATGCCAACACCTTCTAGCATGCAATGGATATTGATTCCAAAGATTTGATCAATTTGATCATCCTTATTTATTTGGAGGACCTTACAGTATTATCAAAGAAAAAAGATAATTTTGATCATCTTGAAAAAGTCTTCTAGAAATGACAAGAGTTTGGGGTGTCCTTAAACCTAAAGAAATGTGTATTCAGAGTCCCACAAGGGAAAATATTTAGAGTCCAAGGAAGGGATCTCCATTGATGCTGAAAGAGTAAAGACCATAAAAAATATACCTCTACCAATGAAAAAAAGGGAGTGCAATCTTTCCTTGGAAATATAAATTTTGTGAGCTGATTCATATCAAATTTGCCTAGATTGGTCAAACCAATCACCATGATGTTGCAAAAAGATCAGGTTTTCAAATGGACCACAAAGGCAAGAATGGCATTTGAGAAATTAAAGATGTCATAGCCTTAGTTCTAGTGCTAGTCAACCTAGATTTTTACAAGAAGTTTATAATGTATGTTTATAGTAGTAAAAATAACATTGTTGTAGTTTTGATAGAAAAAGATGGAGGAAGAGGAGAGCATCTGATCATCTTCCATTCCAGGACCCTAAAAGAATATGAAGCCAATTACTATTTTTTTGAGAAATATACTTTTGACATTGTTAAAGGCCTCAAGAAGTTTTAACATTCATAGTTGGGAATAAAGTTTTGGTATATGTTGCACATTTAAGTGTCCAAGAATACATAAATGATGGAGAAATTAAAGAGAAAAGGATGAACTAGATTACAAATATTCTTGAGCATGATGTAGAATTTCAGCCCACTAAAGTAATATGTGGATGGAAAAATTGTGAATATCTAGCTACAAAGAATGAGATTTTGATGCAGGAGCATCCCCGGTTCACAACAATCTTGCATCAACCAAAAACATTTTCTTTTTTGTTTTGTTTTTTGTTTACAGTTTTAGTTTTCCTTTCTGTGTGTCCCGGTTTTGGCTCACTGGTTCTTGTGGAGTTGGATTCTACTTGAAGACTTGATCGCCCTACTTTCTTTCTAACTGCATCTCATTTGGATCACTTTCCGGCAAGATATCGCTACCAATTTCCTTGATAGTTTCTTGTTACCGGTTGCCTCAGACCTATTCTAGTGATCTACTGGAATCCATTTTGAAGCTTGTGGAGCCTTGGACGTTGATCTCAATGTTTCTTGGCATGTGGTTGACCTTCTACATTTTATCCCTTGGATTTTTTGGAGGAATCTCTTGGTGGAGGCTGACCTTGTTCATTTTGCATTGTTCTTCGGGTTTTGATCCTTTTGGGCCGACTAGATCCTTTGGATCGATATATATATTTGTAATCATTCTTTAGAATGCAATCAACTCAGAGAATAAAGGAGTATCAAATAGATAGATTGTGCCTATAAGATAGATCTTTTGATTCAAGGTCCCGGTGTGACCTATTCTACCAAGCCTGTGTGTCGATATGTTGTAACCTGGTTGTTACCGATTGGATGTAATTAACTTTCATACAATAAAACTATATGTTAAGCATCGCCTCCATCATATCTGTGTCTTTCCATTGTGTTTACTCTTGCCAACCGGTTTGGACTGATCTCCTCGAGATTCCTCCTCATCGGTGACTGCACCAAATTTGAACAATAGGTGAAACCTAGGAATTGGTCTCAGTCAATCAATTTGAATCTATGGGAAACTGTATTTCAGATCAAGTTAACTATATAAAAATTGGAAGGTGGCCATCTATTAATCTCCCTTCATACAAAAAGATATTTTATAGATTACAGGGAGCTGGATATGTCTCAATTGAAGGCGTATTATTCAAGTAAATTTTGATGGTGTTCTCCGCTACGTGAACACAGATCAAGTAGAAAAGATTCTTGATGAATTTCATAATAGTCTCATGGGTTAGCATTTCTCTAAAAAGACCATTGCCCTCAAAATCATGTGTGTAGGTTACTTATGGCCCACCTTGTTCACAGATTAACATCAGCTAGTTAAAATGCCAAAAATGTCAATTCTATATCGATAAACAAAAAAAATTCACCATGCTTCTATGTCTAATTGTGATAGATGAGCCCTTTTTTCAATGGGGTTTAGAGTTCATTGTGATGACCAGTTCAACGTCTAGTGTTGGAAATAAGTGGATCTTAACCACAACAAACTATTTTACCAGATGGTCAGAAGCAAATCCATTGAAGTCTACTACTAAAAATGAGATAGTCAGCTTATTTGAGGGATTAGTAGCAAGGTTTAGATCTCCTAAACCCACCATATCTAATAATGTGTTGAACTTTGTAGGATAAAAAATGTTAGTGTTTGCGCTAAAGCATGAGATATTTCTTAATACTTTATTGAATTACTATCCACAAGGGTATGGATTAGCAGAGTCAATGAGCAAGAACTTGATTAGACTGATCAAGTGGATAGGTTCAGAGCTTTATAAAGAATGGCATAAGCACCTACATGTTGGATATTATTGAGAAGTTTTTTGGAATGATGTGTTGTCATTGATGTTAACATATTCCTATGTGTATTCTAGTGTTGTAGTCAGATTGGATGAGTTGGATTGATGAGTGTGTTGCAGATGAGTTGGTGCAAATTAAAGGGTTTTGAGATAAGTATCTATAGTTGATTCAACAAATGTTTCAGAGGTTCGCATGGTGATTTGATCAAGTTATATGATCCAGTATTGAGGTTGGTTTTTCAGTTGTTTGTGTTATTCAATGGATTCTACTCGACATTGCTCTAGAATTGGAATATCTTGATTTGTGGATTTGGCAGAGTGTTTGAGACATTTATATGTGTCATCAATTTAGATGGTTCATGATTTGGAAGTTCACAAGTGAATCTTTTAGTTTAACAGTTAGTTCAGTGTGTGTTCTTGAGGTTCGGTATAATGATAATGAAGATTCTAGTAAGTGGTAATGTTGTGGTTGTTTCTATGGTAATCCATGATGCTTGTGGATGTTTCTAGATCATGTTCTATCTGTGTTGATGGTCTGTATTTATCATTATGTGAGTTATTGATCATTTTCTTGATCTGGTGGTGTTCTTCATGTTATGCAACATTCATGTTGATTGTAGTGTGTTGCGGATGTTCGAGGTGTAATTATTGGAGGTGTTTCTTGTTTGTAGTATTGCTTTGGGTCCAAACCATATCTTAGCCAACATTGGAGGATTATTGGAGGTTATATGCTTTGTAATTTGTGTTGAATGTTGAGCCAACCTTGAAATATAGGTTGACGATTTTTATAAATATATGTAATAGTCATGTGGGATATGTATCTACATGTGTGAACATTAATTTGATCTTTCAGTAGCAGAGGATAAGTGCTAAGAAGTGGGAAGAAGTGTGAAAGAGAAGATTTTATGTTATGTGCTTAACTGTAACTGTAACTTGGCATGAGGAGATGTTATTTTATCAATTCATGATCCTCCATATGTAATTCAATTTTTTTTGTAAGGTAGTGAGCCTTCCCAAGGGTTGTAGCCTTTCTTGTTTTGTGATTTGAGTAGTGAGCTCTAGGCATTGTGCCTGAATGCATGTGCATTCTATTACCAGGAACCAAGAAGGAAGACTGAGAGGGGGGGGGGGGGGGGTGAATTAGTCTTCACCAAAATATAAAACTTTAAGCATAATAACAGATCTACCAAACTACAACAATTGACGGATAAGAAAATTAACAACACAACACACACCACCAAGATTTTTGACATGAAAAATCTGGTTAAGGGAAAAACTACGGTGGAAACCTACCCACAGTAAGATAATACTCTGCAATAGTATGTGAAAATATTACAATGGGGAATGCACATGCATTCAAGCACACTTCCTAGAGCTCACTGCTCAAAAGATAATTTCCTAGAAGGCTACAACCCTCAGAGAAGTCTCACTAACTTTCAATAAGATTCAGACAACAATCCCTAAGAAGTGAACTGAAAGAATAACATCTCCAAATGCCTGATTATAGTTTCGGTTAAGTACAAATGTCTGCCATGCAACACCAATCTCACCTCAAACTCAACAACAAAGGATAAATTACTTGTTCACACACAAATATCTCTCTAATAATGCAGATTGTAATGCCTGCCAAAATACTCTAGAGAAATAAACAAAAATCTACTAACAAAAAGAGATACTTTTTTCTTCTTTTAAGATAACCATTACAACTAGCTATTACTATTATTTATTAATGCAATGATACTACCATTATTCATCAATAAAATGTTAACTATATACATGAATACATAAATAAATAAGAACATAACCATATAATCATATTACACAAGAGGAATAACCATTTAACCATTAACTTAACTCTATATAAACACATAAAATGCAAATCCATTCCCTAGGGTATCTCAACATCACTACTTGAAAAAATCTTAACTCATGACATATTCATCTTAGAACATCATATTCTATTATCCATCTATTCATTTACTTTTCATACAAATATGATAAATCCTTAACACATATGCATAACTTAGTCACATAACATACTCTTTAGATTCTTTTAGAAACTACCAAATCAAACACTCCTAGTATCCATTCTTTCATTCATCATAAAAGAATCAAAGATTACATAACCATTCTCTTTAATAAGACTAGATTAACCTTTTAAGTTTCATTACATTTCTCTAAGATAACTAGCTCATTTACCTAGGTAACATAATCCATTTCACCTAGATAATTTCCATTCCTTAAACAAGAATTATAACAACAACCACTATTCTTCCATCTTAATTTCCATAAGATTATATATACAAATCCATCTTACAATTTCAATACAATATAAATATATAAATACTAACTCTACCTTTTCCAGATAGAACTCACAATCTAACATTACATAATGAATACCTAATACATCAATGAATGTACAATGAGAACTCCTCCTAAACTACTACATCTTATTCCATTTGCAACATCAACAAATACATGAAGATACATATCTTAGGGGCACATAATCTCTTCTACAAATACAAATCATCATGATACAATGTTTTCTATTTCAAGTACATAGAAATCAGCTCCAAAGAATATCCACATAATGAAGAATCCAAGAATCCAATCCACACACACTAACATCCAAGAAGAAGAATATCCCAATGGAAGAAGGCATCGAACCACCCGACCATGTGGAACCAAATAGGAACCACCCCTTGTGCTAGGATATGACATAAGGTTCCAACCCACACTCAAGACCTAAGTTGACACCTAACAACCATAGGATACAACATGACATCACAAGACTCTAACATAAGAATACAACAACCAATTCATATCACATGGCTAAATCAAAGCAACCAAACTTCCAGAGGCATAATCAATAAATCAAGGCATATGTATAATGGACACATGTAGGGAAAGAGTGTCATCACATACTATCCTCACAAAAGAAGGGGCCAATCCTCACCATGATAGACATGTGGAATCATCTCAACCTTGGAGTCATTCAAGGGATATTGGTTTACCACTCCAATGATCTTCCCAAGCTCATCTTGAGCGCACACACTTCTAGGAATATGAGGTGGGGACACAAAACCAATTATTATCTTGTTTACTAAATTCCTAGATACCCAAACCCACTAATCAATTATTAATATTATGATTTCTAATTACAAGAAAACTCTTCATGTGGTTCCAACAAGTTTAGACCCCCTCCTAGAGGCCTAATGCTCAAGACCCTGGTCCACACATGCAAGAGCCCACTCTCCCATCCATGGACCATAACCATAGGGTTAAACACAACAAACTACAACACAATAACAACATGAATCTCAAAATGGAAATCATCCATAAGTCATTACAAAACTGATACAACCGAGTCACAAAGATAGCCATCAACATACAACCAAGAGCCACTTAACAAGGATCAAGCCATAAGATCACAATGCCAAAATGCAACAATAAAGAGAGCCTCAAGAATGCCAAATACACATAAATAGGGGCAAATGAATCCAATAACATAGAATGATCCTCCACAGTGAGGCACAACATAACCTCTCATTGGAGCTACAATTAACGATCCTCAACAAAAAGGAATCACTCAACTTGCTAGAGCCCAAATGGATTCACACACATCACAAATGAATGACACAGTGCCCGAAAACCATCAAACATAACAAAACAAGCCTCTAGAATGAAGACCAAGTAGAGAAATCAACCTCGGGACTCAAAAATCAACCTGGAAATCTGCTGACATTGCTTTGGAGCTATTGTAGCCCAGAGTAGCGCTATTGTTCTCTGTTTTAGTTCTATTATAACATGGGATCAAATCACAAAAAATGAGATACAAAGATACTCAAAATTGCCCAGATTCGGGCACGAGCCTTACAATGGTATAAATACAACCCATAAGTCACTAAAAGACAATAAGAAACCAAAAGAAATCCTTGTTAAGGCCAACAATATGCATCCAAGAATTCCAACATATATTGGCAATAACTTGCACATAAAAGATTACAAACATAGCCACTCTAAATCTAATCAATCCAAATAGACACAAGACAAGGTATGCAACAACAAATAAACCTCACAAAACCAACCATTACCACAATGCATCAACATATCAACATACAAAGATGCCCTTTTTTGGCAATACAATACACAAATTCATAAAATCATATATAAATCATTTTCCCCAAATATTACTCCCAATTACTGATAATAGAATAATCATTCATTCCCAAATCTCCCCAAACAATCTTTTAGCAGTCATGAATAAAACATCTCTTTTCAAAAATCAAAATGCAAGAATGGAAAAAGATCTCCAACCTGGAAGTAGAGTGATGGTAATGCAATCGTAGAAGAGAAAAAATCCAAACCAACAAGCTTTCCAAAATCCAACCCAACCAAACAATTCTCACTCCAAGCAATTCTAAAATCCAAAAGTTGTAGAAAGATATCCAGAAGCACACCCACAAAATTGCTCACAAAGCCAATAAATAGAATCTCATTCAAAACTACAGAAGAATGTCCACCAATCAAAATATTCCAATAAAATATTTTCTATACCAACCCCCTTCCAAAAATTGAGGTAAGAATATAAAATAATATTTAATTACTCAATTAGTAACAAGAGAATGTAATAACAATAATATAATAAACAATAATAATAAATTAAAGCCCAATAAAATAAATCAAAGGAGATATAAATAAATACTCCAATTAAATTTAAAACCACAAATAATATAAATAAATAAACAAATAATTAAATAATATTATTCACAATCACAACTCTCAAGAGGGCCAATCATAACAAGGGGTAGGTACATGAATAATAAAAAATAAATAAATAACAACAATGCAATTAAATAAATAAATAATCAAAATGATAAATAATTAAACAATAAATAATCCAATAACAAATAAATAAATAAATAAATAATCAATAAAGAAGATAAATAAATAAATGTACGAACATACATAAATACCCATCCAGTAATTAAAATAATAAATAAATAAATAATAATCCAATAAATCAAAAGCTCAAATAATAAATGAAAACCAATATAAATAAATAATAAATGACTAATAAATAGATGAGCCAAAAATAAATAAACAAATATTTAAATGTACAGATACATATAAATGCTCTAGCCAATATAATTTAAACTCAATACTATAAATATCTCCCATATATATATAAAATAATAAATAAATAAATGGATGTACTAATAAGCATAAATACTCAACTAATATAATTCCACCAATTAATTATTAATTAATTATAAACTCCCAGTAAATAAATATGTATAAATATATTGTATTCGTACTAACCATTATTTAATAATTTATGCCAATGAGCTATATATAGTAATTGATTAATTAATTTCCACAATTCCCAATAACCAATAAAATATAAATCCATAAAATAAACATTAATGAATAATAATCCTCCAATAATAATAAGAATCACACATTAATATTAAATATTAATGTCATCTATTGATTTAATTTAATATATATAAACTATATAAACTGATTAATTATTAATTAAAAAATAATCGCAAACTCACAAGGCAACCCAACATAAGGTTGAACAACATACCACATGACGCAGACCAACGACTCAAGCCAAGACACTAATTGACAAGGGTATCAACTTAAGCCTAGAGTATGAGAGGGAAACACATGCTATCTCCAACAACTTGCCATTGGGATAAAGACACACTCAAACCTGTGAGACTAGGTGGAGTCGATGTTTGGTACCTGCAATCCTGCATCCACCACTAAACACAATACACCATATATACAACACATATATATCATAAATGATCAAGCAAGTGATAGAGAATCACAACGTCATATCGTGCTCGCATTGAGTGGTATGACATCATCTCTAGTCATGTTGCCCCCATATTTGGCATACCTAAAATTTGAACTTCAAATTTGGTCTCAATGTTGAATGAAGATCCAATAGGTGTTTTTCCTTAAACAGTGAACACACAATCCAAGGTCCTTACCAGTCAGAATATGAAAAATGGAAGAATTTTGAAAATTACCACAAATTGAGGGAAATCAGTTGACAGTCAGGATCTAAGCGTCATTATGTATCACATGGCCAACTTTCACTTGAACCCAGTTCATACTTTGTCATATTTTAAACTTTCAATTTTTGGTGTCTGTTACCCCAAAATGATTAAAATATCTCATCCTAGGATTCGTCATGATGTGTAAATAATTGTGTAGACCCATTTCCCTACCATTGGCGTGTGTTTCAAATTTCAGGACCTAACTCCCTACCGTTTGAAAGTTATGTCATTTTTCTCCAACCAAAGCAATAAATTTTAAATATTTAAATTATTTTTCAAATAATAATTACTTTAATGTCTGGTCATTTGCAATAAAAAGTTGTCTAAAAACGTCAGTTGCATTCCTCCTTTATTCCCCTCCGTGATCAATGGTTTTCGAGGTCAAAATCATAGTCTTTGAAGAAGAAGGTTAGAAATGCTCACTTTTTGAGCATTCTTAACCTTTTGCCAGAAGGTTAGAAATGCTCAGTTTTTGAGCATTCCTAACCCATATTTCTAACCTCTCACAAAAAAAGGTTAAGAATGCTAAAAAAGTGAGCATTCCTAACCTCATTTCTTAACCTCACGGGCCCCAATTTATCAAGAAGGTTAGAAATGCTCCGTTTTGGAGCATTCTTAACCTTTCCAAAAGAGTTTTTGTGCATACAAAGAACAGGTTATGGACATTCATTAATGTGTAAAAGATAAAGTGATTTCACTAGATGTTTCGTTGCAACTGCTCTGGTAGACGTGACTGCAAATCGTGGGAGCATAGATAATATACATGCCATGTTTGCTTAATGAAGATTTTGGAAGCATCGCCAATACACATGCACGCGAACTGTTTGTAGAAATACAGAATATGGAATTATAGACAATGCCCATGAAGTGTTTGATGAAATACGTGTTGCAGAACATGGAGGCCTAGCCAAGGCAAGTGAACTATCTGACAGAATGCTTCAAAGAAGGTGTCATCTCATGTAAGGCCAGTAGTAGGCCATCTTATAAAGGGACAAAGTATGAAAATATACTCAGTGACAAACTCACCAGTTTATGAGAGAGCGAGGAAGAAAGATTAAAAAAAAAAAAATGCTTGAGAAAGATGAATCTTGAAGTTTTCAATGTTGCCAAAAATGGCAATCTTGATGCTCTTAAAGAATTGCACGAGCAAAATCCTCGAGAACTAAAGGAAGTTACTTTTGAAGGTAATATTGCCCTACACATCGCTGTGAGGGAAGAGCATTTGAAGCTGGTTGAATATTCTTGTATGTCTGGAGCTCGCAATGGTGATCACAATACCCCGCTGCACAAAGCTGCTAAGAGGGAAAAATGCTGAGATAATTCATACTCTTCTCAACTACAACAAGCACACAACCGCTAAATGCAATCAATTTGGAGAGTTGACTTTGCTAATAGCTTCAGAGTATGGTCACGTGGAAGCAATCAGGGTTTTGGCGAAGGTGACACCAGTATATATCATCCTCTAGCCAAGGGAGGACCACCAAACTTGTCTTCATGTTGCTACTTATGGAGGTCATTTCGCGATAGTAAAGTTGATACTTGAGAGGCCTAGTTTCTACAACATTTTACAGCTCACTATGCTTATTCGTGATATCCACGGTGCCACTCCATTACACTTTGTTGTTCATGGGGGGAAATGTAAAGATTGTGAGTGAAATTACAAAGGATAGGATGTCTAGGAGGTATTTTTGGAATCCATATCCTCAAAAGAACATGTGAGTGGTGGATGTATCGTGTGTTCCTGATGCTTATACCTTGTTTGCCAGAAGCTGAAGATTATGGTAAAAAAAATGAGAGTTGATACATTGTTTTGTAATTCATGTATAGAATTTGTATCAATAATGCATGGCTAAAACAATATGTGCTCTCATGGTCTACGATATACACACAATAAATTTGTTGAAAGGTGATAGAAACTTCCAAGAAAATAATGTCAGCAGGAGTAAAGCCAAATTCCACACTCATTTGCCAATAACTTGCATAGACAATAGAAGTCTTGGAACAAGCTATGGTCATCCACTGAAGAACATGAGAAAGATCAATTTCATCTAAGTATGTGACAACACAAACACGTTGCAAGTGTGGATTAAGAAAGCAAGGAAATACAATGTTCAATGTCAAAAACACTTTTGAAGTTATGTAAATATGAGCATGGTACAGGCAAATTATCAAAATCGGTCCAATTACACCTCTCAAGAAATGGCTCAAAAATATGAAAATATAGTCATATCCTTCGGGATGATAGCAAGGAAGGACATTGAAAAATGCCTCGAGCAAACTAGAAGGTATTTCTTATAATGAATCAAAACGTCCCATGTACAAGGCTTGCAATGAAATCCTCCATGATAAATAATGTCACTATGTAATGTTCCGGACCTGTATGGTGTAGATCAACCATACGATGGAAGGGAACAACCGTGCGGTGACTAGGTGGATGTATGGTAGGAGAGGAATACCGTATGATAGGGGATGGAGAGCATGATGTACGGTGTAAATGTCGTACGGTGGAGTGAGGGGACGCGTACGGTATAATAGCCATATGGTGGTGTCAAGCGACCATATGGTGGAGCCCAAAGGGTTGTACGATGGTGAGGAGGGTGTAAGGTGTGGCTACATGAGGTCATATGGTGGGGCCAAAGAAGGTTGTACGGTGATGATAAGGGGAGGGGTGGTAGTATAGTGTGTGGCTGTGAAGATGTAGAGGTATAGTGAGCTTCAGCAGTTGTGTGGTGACCTTCCGAAGTAATGGATTCTGAATATTAGGAGTCCACCTTATACATGTAAAATAGATTAACAGAGACTTAGAGAAGGTAAACAATGATATAATTCAAGATTTTCTAGATCCGGAATGAGTACAATGATAGAATAGGGTGAGAGGTGAACCTCACCAAAACTGTAAATACCAAATAGGGAGGGTCTTTCACCTCCGAAATGATGGATAACAGAACTCCAACAGGAATTCGCACAATAGAGAAAAGATACCAAAAATTCGCATACCTACAACAATGACTAACAAGACCATATATATGAGCTCCGGGAAACTTTCTGAAGGGTTACAAACGGCTGACACGACCAACCAAAACTTGTCTAATCTAATTAAATAAAAGGGCCCAAAAGATTTGTTATTAAATTTGGGGCCTTAGAACAAAATAATTAGATTTATTATTTAATTATATCGGGGACATCACAGTCCTCCCGGGCCAAAAATTTCTTGACCTCAAGCAATTGTAGACTTGGATGTTCAAGAATTTGCTTGCCTTCCCAGGTGGCATCCTCAATGGGTAGATTCTTCCAGCGTATAAGGAACTCTTTGACTGTGCGTGTTCTCAACCTTTTTTCTCTGACATCGACGATCTCCGCCGGCTCTAGAATTAGTTTCCCTTCTTCGTCGATGGGTGGCAGATCCCTGGACACTGTGAGGCGATGCCTGATGACCTTCTTCAAACTTGATACGTGAAAAACATTATGAATCTGACTCCCCTCAGGAAGCTCCAATTCGTAGGCAACTTCACCCACTCTCTAAACCACCCTGTAGGGTCCATAGAAACGCGACTTCAGCTTCTCCTTACCACTTGTCTTCAAGGAGGATTGTCTGTATGGTTGAAGTCGGAGGTAAACCAGATCACCAACCTCAAAATTTTGCTCAATCCGGTGTTGGTTAACATATATCTTTTGCTGGTTTTGAGCCCTTTGTAGGTTGTCTTTGAGAGACGTCAGGATGTCTAAACTCTCCTGAAGCCAATCTTTGGCCATCGATGCACAACTGTCTCCCAATGCTAAGTCAACAAATGAAGACGGTTCATAACCGTACAGTGCTTTGAAAGGTGGCATGCGTATTGACATGTGATAAGTGGTGTTGTAACAGTGTTCACCCAAATGTAACCAGTGAACCCAAGCCTTCTGTTGTGCTGAGACGTAGTTCCTGAGATAACCTTCCAACCATTTGTTCACAATCTTGGTCTGTCCATCTATCTACGAATGGTAGCTCATGCTGGGTGACAGCTCGGTTCCGGCCAACCGAAATAAATCCATCCAGAAGGTACTCAGAAAATGGCTATCCCTGTCACTGACTATGTTTCATGGTAAACCATGTAGGCGGAACACCTCACGGAAGAATAACTCAGCTACTTGGATTGCTCGATATCCTATGGGGATGGCAAAAAAATGTGCATACTTGGTCAATCAGTCAACTATGACAAAAATGCAATTCTTTCCTTGCACTCTGGGGAGTCCCGTAATGAAATCCATTGAGATGCTATTCCATTTGTTCTGCTGATAGGTGGAGCATTCCCGTACATGCTATAGGACATCGTCCTTAAGTCCCTTCTAGGAAAACCTTTCACGGATTTGTTTGTAGGTTTTCAAGTATCCCGGGTGTCCAGCCAAGGGAGAGTCATGCAATTCCTTCAGAACCTTTTCCTTCATCTTGGATTTTGGTACCAGATAAATTCTGTCCTTATAATAAATGATGTCATCAACCACCTTGTATCGGTCATCCTACACTTGACCATCCATCAGTTCGTAGGGAAAAGTGTTCTTAGAGTATTCAATCAATAGGTATTCCTTCCAGTCCATCAAAATCTAAGATAAAGAACATATGGCATGCCTTCTTGACAGGGCATCAATGACCACGTTATTCTTTCCCTTCACATATTCAATGTCGAAATCAAATGCTTGGACTTTGCTCACCCATTTCTATTGTTGTTCATTTAGATCCCTCTACTCCAAGAATTATCGCAAGTTGTTGTGGTCCGTTTGCACAACAAACTTTGCTCTGATGAGGTATTGTTGAAACTTCGTCAGTGTGTGTATGATGGCGAGCATCTCCTTGTCGTAGATGGAATATAACCGCTCAACTCTTGAGAGCTTCCGGCTCTTGAACACAATGGGGTGATGGTCTTGCATCAACACCACTCCAATGCCTTCACCCGACACATCACACTCGAGGATGAAAGGGTGAGTGAAGTCTGGTAGTGCCAGAACCGGACACATACTCATAACTTCTTTTAATTTGTTGAAGGTCTATTGCGCCTGCGCATTCCAATGGAATGATCCTTTCTTTGTCAAATTTGTGAGTGGTGCCCCAAGCTGTGAAAATCCTTTCACAAACCTTCTATAATAACTACACAAACCAAAAAATCTGTGCAGCTCCGAGATAGTCTTGGGTGGAGGCCAATCCAAAATGTCTTGAATCTTCTCTTGGTGAACTTGTACCCCCTGGGTGCTGATGACATGACCCAAGTACAGGACCTTGGTCATTCCAAATTCACATTTGGACCTTTTGGCATACAGGGATTGTGATTCCATAATCCCCAATACTTCATCCAAATGCCCCATATGTTCCTTCTAGGTCTTGTTGTAGATGAGTATGTCATCGAAGAATACCAATATGAACTTACACAATTGCTTGTTGAAGATGTGGTTCATGTAGGACTGAAAAGTGGCTGGAGCATTGGTTAATCCAAATGGCATGACCAAGAACTCATAGTATCGGTAATGGCAACGAAAGGCCATCTTTTCCACATCTTGCTCCCTCATTTGAATCTGATGGTAGCCGGAATGGAGATTAATCTTGGAGAAATAGATTGTGCCATATAGTTCATCCAATAGCTCATTGATCCTGGGAATGGGGTACCTATTTTTTATAGTCTTCTTGTTTAGTGCATGATAATCGACACACATTCTGAGAGTCCTATCCTTCTTCTTCACCAGTACCACCGAGGACGCAAAGGGGATAGAATTGGGCCGAATCCATCCCTTATCGAGGAGTTCCTAGATCATTTTCTCTATCTCATCTTTGAAATTATTTGGGTGGAGATAGGGTGTGGTGATAATGGGTTTTTCTCCCTCCTCCAACTCAATAGTGTGCTCAAACCCTCAGTGTGGGGGTACACTAGGTGGAATATCAAAGAAGACCAAACTATGCTCATCCAGAGTAGACTGAAGTTCCCCATCCTGATAGTACGTTGGTTGCCCTTTCACAGGTTTGTTGAGATCAAACAATGTGTTGCCCAAACTACTTCATCATGTCTGAAGATGGCTTCCATCCTTTTGGCAGAAATCTCCCTTAGGCCGCCATTCGACATTCCCTCGAGATATACCTTCCTTCCATCCACCTCGAATGAGAACTCCATCCTTTTGAAGCTCTGTGTGTACTGGTCGAGGGTCTCCATCCATTGAATGCCCAATATGACATCCATGTCATCCAGATCCACAACAAAGAAATCATTGGTCACCATGTAATTTCCCATGGTGATACTCAGTTGCGGAACCAGGTGAGTGCATGATAGGAGATTGCCTCATGCCACCTTGACATTGAACCCTTCATGTTCCTTCATACAAATGCCCTTACGGTTGACAAGTGACGAGTTTATGAAGTTGAGTGAGGCTCCACTATCGAGCATAACAAGAACTCGTTTCCCTTGGAGTGTACCATGTACTCTAAATACATTGCACCTTGGGGTACCCGCCAATGTGGATACGACACCCCCCCTCCATACCAATGTGGAGATTCTCTCCGCCAGGATGGTTTCTTCGATCGATTCTTCCCTTGGGTTTTTGCTTTCTTCATGCTCCTCTTCTCCATCGGACATCACTTCAATATAGTGAATCTTTCCTTTTCCTAAACATCGGTGTCCTGTTTCCCATGGTTCCTTGTAGGTGAAACACAACTTCTTCCTTCTGAGTTCCTGTCTTGTGGCTTCATCTTGTGATGACCCCTTCGGATAGGGTTTATTATCCTTTTCCCTCAGAATGAAAGGTGGTTTGGTATGTGCAAAACTTCTAGAAAAGGAAGATGTTGCCATGTTACGGGCCTTTTTTATTGCTTCTGTGAGCGTGTTGGGGTTGAACCCTTTCACCCAACCTTTCAGTGGTTCCATCAATCCATCTATGAAAAAGACCACCAATATTCGCTCTAAGATGTCAATCACCAACACAGATAGTCTCTGGAATTCTGTGATGTAACTATCCACAGATCCTGACTGCTTTAGTTGTGCCAACTCCTTAAAATTGAGTTCTGGATCCTTCCCATCAAATCAATCTATGAGCTTCTCTATGAATTCGACGTAGGAAGTTATCTAGTCATGGCCAAGAGTGAATGCCACCATTCATTTGTGACCCCTTCCAGGTGGAGTGCTACAAACTTGATAGCTTCATCTTCAGACATCGAGTTAAGTTGGAAGTAAGTATCTTCTTTTTGAACCCAGGCACGTGCCAAGGTCACTCCAGCCCCATCAAAGGATGACAGGTTGATCTTACTGACCTTTTGCTTGATGTCATTATTATAGTGTCCATAATGGCCTTGACTTCTGCTACCTGAGTGTTTCATCCGAAGCTCCACATAATCCTTGAAGGATATGTCCCCCTCAAGATTTGCATCCCTCTAATCTTGATTCAGTTGTGCTTGCATCTCCTAAAAGGTGGGTTCTTGCTCCCCCCATGGTGCCTCTTATTTTTGAGGAAAAGTCAGCATCAACGGTCGTGAATGTGAGTGTTGGACGCTTGACCTTCCTATGACTGAATCATCACCCTGTTCATTATGTTCTCCATTCTTTTTTCCCAAGGCCAATTGTCATAAGGTTTCCTCCATGATTTGTTGTCGCTTCTCTCCTCTGGTTAGAGTGTGTTGAGCCGAGCTTGGCTTTTGGTTAGCTCCCTTAATAGTGCCATGACTTCTCTTGTAGGATCCTGTGGTTCCCCCATTCGATTGGTTGAAAGGTACCTCCTCCTGGTGTACACTTGCATCTATGACATGATAGACTAGCAAGATCACAAGCTCTGATACCACTGTAATGTTCCAGACCTATATGGTGTAGATCAACCATACGGTGGAAGGGAACACCCATGCGGTGACTAGGTGGACGTATAGTAGGAGAGGAAGACCGTACGGTAGGGGATGGAGAGCATGATGTACATTGTAAATGTCGTACAGTGGAGTGAGGGGAGCTGTACGGTATAATTGTCATATGGTGGTGTCAAGTGGTCGTACGGTGGAGCCCAAACGGTCGTACAGTGGTGAGGAGGGTGTACAAACGACCCACACTACCAACCAAAACTTGTCTAATCTAATTAAATAAAAGGGCCCAAAAGATTTGTTATTAAATTTGGGGCCTTACAACAAAATAATTAGATTTATTATTTAATTATATCGGGGACATCACACATTAGCTCCCCATGTGTATGCCTAGATGCAAAGAATGCATTAATGAAGGTGGGATAACTATGGAAATGAATTTTTTTTTTTAATCTTTTCTCATCTCGTTATGTGTCAAACGAATTCTAAGGAAGCTTGAGCAACTTATTGGATATCTTTCAATGGACATTATCTTTTGAAGATAATCAACAAGCATGTGAAGTTGTGATGAAAGATTTTTAAGTGATGTAGTCAAAGAGTGTGTTATTGGAAGGAAGATGTTCATGAATGATTTCTTCGTGTCATGATGAAGATTCCAATTGATAGATATTTTTCAATGCAAGATCTTTTCATCTTTATGGAGAGCCTCAAAAGTAGATATATTTTGTGTCCTCAAGAAAATGGACAGCAAGATGATTGCTACTACAAATGAAGTGGATGAAGATGGAGAAATGCCTCAACATAACTCATGACCTGGTTCTTCATCGATATTACAAGTTTGAACTTGTATTTTTGTAAAAATGACTTATGTTACTCATTGTAACTAAAGGTTTGAAAGTGGACCTTATTCACACAAAAGTGAGGTAGTTTCTAACTAAGATATTTTTCCATAAAAATGATTTAGTTATTAACCTATCCTAAGTTAGTTACTAAGGTGGTTATTCTGGGAACCCTATAAATACAAGGCTATTTGTAATGTAAAGGGGACTCTTACAGAGGGGGAAAACTCTACAAAATTTTGTAGAAAAACTAAGTGAGATATTTTGATATTCATACCTTTGTACTAAGGGGTTTTTGAACTCATATATTTTCAAAAAGGATAATGAAGAATGCATTAAGTTCATGTGTCTTGAATGTATTCATGAGTTATCGTTACTAATTTCTCATATGTTGAATTGGTAATCCCTTTATGTATTGGTGAAATCCATTGATGAAACACATCATCTCATGGTATCTTGACTTGCATGTGCTGGTACAACCTATCTCTTCGTGTGTTGAGGTTTATTATACTTCTTTCATAATTGTTGCATGACTAACCTTTTTTTGGTGGTAACCCCTTTTGTGATTGTTATCATTTATGGAATCCTACTTGGTGTTCATATGTCTTCTAGTAGGCTTTTTGTTATTTATCTTCTTTAAGTTCTATGTTTTCTCCTTTATGTACTTTCAGGTTAAAAGTACATGAAAATCCTAAATACCCCTATCATACGAGGGAGCTACCCCTCTCAAACGCAGAGGAAGATCGTGTTTCATAGAACGATCTCTCCAACTGTAGGAACGTTTGTCACTGCTCATCGGGCAAACAGGGTCAGTTTCAGGTAAACGACTGCAGTGACAAATTTGTTTACCAACAAGTCACGAAGACATTAGAAGACAATCAAAAATATCATAGCATCAAATCATTCATCATAATCATAGAGTAGGGTTAGCATAATCATAATGTCATCAAAATCCCATAAGAAATATTATCCATCATGAATAATGATCAAATATAGATCCATCATCATATCCAATATTTTCATGAAATGGGGTTAGTACATAACATGATGCCATCAAATCATCATAAAATAGATTAAACTAGATCAATATATCCCTTTGATGTACAAAAAGACAAGATGAATTAGAGAGGGGCACTACACAGACATAATATCAACACTCAAACTACAAGAATAACTCACCTATATATACAATTCATCAACCTTGACAACAAGGTCGACTAAACCCTCAACCCTTAACTACAAAATTACATCACACGATACAAAGATCAACCACCAAACCAATATAATGATTTATATGACATAACATGGACCTAATTCAAATTCTCAAATGATCAACTCCACTGGAAATCACGCCAAGATCAACCACAATATGATACATCACCATATATATTGCATAACATGAAAATCAAAACCACCAAAAACTCGCACAATGATCAATGTGGATCACCAAAAAAAATAGGACACGACTAGGAAACACCAACAAGCACATTAGAATCATCTGGAATAATTGCACCAACACCATTTTTCAAATCTTCATTTGTCAACATCTAGAAGCTCAAGAACACAACCAATCAACAACTGTCATGAAGAAAGATAACTTGTGGTACACCAAATAACGAACCATTTGAAATGAAGATACATAAGACCAACCAAAACAATATCCCAAAGCCTTAGCACCAGATCTGATCACACCAGAATATACCAGAGGTAATATCAACCTCTGCAAAACAATGATCAACAAAACCAAACTAAAAAACCGGATCAGAAAATCTTCCCAATCTCACCGAAATAAATCACAGGAATATGTTGACATCAATGACAACAACATATCCTAGTAGCAACAATGACCAACCATATCCAACAATCTCCTTGGACACATTCCCCATTATAATATTTCATTTACTCCTAATAGGGTATTATCTCATTGTGGGTAGGTTCCCACCATGGTTTTTCCCTTAACCGGGTTTTCCATGTCAAAAATCTTGGTGTTATGTGCGTTATTGATGTGGTGTTGATTTTTGCTTTCACTGTTAATTATTAGATCTAAATTTGTGTTTGAGTTTAGTAAAGTTTGTGAGCAAACTGATTCACCCCCCACTCTCAGTTTGCTGCATTGTTGCCAACACTACAAGAAACAATAGCAACAATTTTATAGATAAATGACAACAGTAGCATCCTTTGATTATGGTGTTGGCATGTTACGTATGGAATTTGTACAAATGAAATCTTTAGATTTGTTTGACACAATTTGTATGCATGAGTAGATTTGTTCGACATAGAACTTGTACCCATAAGTAGATTTGTTCGACACAACATATGCTTTTATCATGAGTATTAGAGTGGAGACAACATAATTTTTAAAGAAAATTAAAGAAAATGAGTATAGAAATGACCTCCTATTTTATAGGTGACACCCTACTTTTCTGAATTGGTGGACTAATACTATATATTGAGGAAGGCCCATTCGGCCTACTCTCTCTAAAGGATTGGCCCCATCCCTAAGGTAGGGGGTGTTGGCTACACCTGAAGGGAGCATAGGGAAGCTGGTGGACATAGACTTAGAATAGTAGGGGGCGTTTGGGGCCCCAAGGTATAATGGGGGTACAAGGTCAGCCCTAAAGCCTTTTCTCTCACACACGAAATAGTGTAATAGTAGAGTGAGGCTTACTCCCGCTAGTTGAGTATTGTAGTGAATGGATGGTGTAGTAATGTGGAACATGGACAGTGGGAATGTAGTACAAAATAGTTGAGGATAGGTTCAGATCTTTATAAAGAATGACATAAACACCTATAAACAACATTATGGGTTGATCATATTACACCAAAGAAAGTGTTAAAGGCATCTCCCTATGACTTAGTCTATAGTAAAGAAGTCACGTTTCCCATCTCCACAAAAATCCTAGTGCTATAATTGTTGAAGTCCTCAGAGATTGAAGAGAATGGAGCTATGGAATTAAGTCTAGCAGAACTGCTAAATATTCAAGAGTTCCAAGAAAATACTTTTAATGCCATGACAAATCATCAGCAAGTTGTCAAGCGATAGTTTGACAAGAAAACATCTAACACCATTTTTAGGGAAGGTGATTTGGTCTTGAAGTACAACGAGCATGCCCCCAACACAGGTCAACACGTGAAGTTTCATGCCTTATGGGAGAGACATTTCCTTATCACTAAACTTTAAAAATGTAACTCTTTCAAGTTAGAAGTTCTTGGAGGGGATGCTCCTGAAATCTAAGTTATTGGGATTTATTTAAAGCACTTCTATTAAAGGTCTTGTACTTTCCTGACATGTAAATAATAGAGTACTTTTCTTAATTTGTCTTGTGTGTTTGTTTGTAATAAGTGTCATTAGGTACAAATTGCTAGGTGTCTTGTCTAGCATTCGCCACTATGAAGTCCTCTCTAAAATGCAGTCATTAAGTGAAATGACTATTATCAACCACCTCAAGGCCAAAAATTTAATACTTATTCTTCATTTTGATTTCTCGCCATTTTTTGAGCCACTTTTCCCAAAATAGCAGTGTGACAAACTGTTAGTACATCCTCATTCAATGTAGGCATTTTTCCAATAATAGTTGCAATTATATACATGAGCAGGTTCTTAAAAGGTAATTAAAGTTATTATTGTTATTCATTTGCATGAAATTTGAGAGAAAGGGACCAAAGGAAAAACAAGAAGGGTGAAATTGAGAAGAATTTCAAAGGTTCTTAAGGTTCAAAAACTTCACAGTGCTAGAGATTTGCTAGAAGGAATTTAAAGGAAGCACCAATGGTATTTTAAGGTAAATTTAGAGTATGGTTGCAGAAGGACCAAGTTCCACTGCTTCAATGGCTCCATATTTCTATGTAGATTTATTTGGAAACACATCATATGCCTCCACTCCAATGCTTGAGAAGCCATTGGTAGAAAAAACCAGGGTTATGATGCCAACAAGTCACAAAAGTACGATCACCCTGATCCTAGTAAAGGATTATGTAGATAACATTTATGACCCATAATTGTGCTAAAATAGGACTAAGAACCTTCATGAAGGGGCCTTAATGAAAAGAATGAAAAAGACACGGTTCTCTGGGCATCTATCTTTGGTACTCAAGTCTCCCACAATTAATGGCTCTATTGGTGCATCCATGCCTTGAGTTCATAGATGCTTGTGTGCTGAATTTTGATGCACAAACAGGGACCATACATGGAAAAGAACTCAAAATTATCATTAATGTATATGGTATTAGGTAAATGTTGTGTGTTCCTTTTGGTTTAGCTGGGATAGAGAAGTTTTCAAAGAAGAAACTACATTATTATTTAGCAAAGTGAAATAGAAATCTTATTTTATTCAACAAAGAGCTAAACAGAGATAAAGAAGAAAAATAGTTTCTAGATTTTCTTATAGCTCTGAGGATTTTTGGACAAGATTTACAAGATGCATTAAAAGACATGGTTCTCTGGGCATGTGTCTTTGGTACTCAAGTCTCCCACAATTCATGGCTCTATTGGTGCATCTGTGCCTTGAGTTTGTAGATGCTTGTGTGCTGAATTTTGATGCACAAATAGGGACCATACATGGAAAAGAACTCAAAATTATCATTAGTGTATATGGTATTAGGAAAATGTTGTGTGTTCCTTTTGGTTTGGCTGGGATAGAGAAGTTTTCAAAGAAGAAACTGCATTATTATTTAGCAAAGTGAAATAGAAATCTTATTTTATTCAAAAAAGAGCTAAATAGAGATAAAGAAGAAAAATAGTTTCTAGCTTTTCCTATAGCTCTGAGGAGTTTTGGACAAGATTTACAAGATGCATTTTCCATGCTTTCTTTTGTTTTGGGATGGACCCATATGACAATGTGGATGAATTCCATGTGGCTCTATGCTACAAAATTATAAAAAGAATATACATTCAGGTACTCTTCCTTTCTGGTACATATGTTTTTCTACCAAAATACTTAGTTTTTTCAAAGACATACCCATATGCATTTAAATATTGCTAATGCATTGGGCGGGAAAAATTGAGTCACTATATGGAATCACATTTTATCTTCCTAACTATTACAAATTTTTGGATCACTTTTCATTCCCAGTCCTTTGAGATTTATTGTAGTGTACCCTTTCTATACTTATTATAGATTAGATGGAAAGTATGCAAGAAAGATCACCTCCATGCAATTGGTTTTGCAGGGAAAATTTTACCATTTTGCACATGCATGGATTCATGGAGGAGCCTTTCAAGTTTCCAACTTGTGTCAAAAATAGAAGTCTCACCCTGGAATTATTTCAACAACTCTCTATAGTTGATAATTGTTGTGCGACTTGGAGAAATAAAACCATGGTGTACAAGCTTCTACTTTCACGAGGAGAAATTATTTTGGAAAAATAAAATGTTGAAGTATTGTTGACATCTAAGCTCACTCAACTAAGGCTTGATATAGTTTGTGATTCCTGAAATTATGACCCAGATTATTGTATGGATGGAAGGCCAATCCTTGTGATACTTGACCCATGACCATACTAGGATCGAAGGTGCAACCCAAATACACCAACTCCTCAAACTTGTGTAGATTTATCATATGTTCCCATTCATCAAAGACCTCCATGACACAATTTTTACATAATATTGGACATCACAAAGCCCTCATGTAGAATACCCCCAAACATGAAGAAACAATAGTTGGCATGGGATTGGAGTGAAGAAAAGATAGCTACTTTCTAAGACTTCCATCAAAGATCTAAGACACAACTTCACAATGTGATGATAACTCCTTAGATGATGATTTCGATAAGAAATGGGATGAGAAACATCTAGGATCGTTAGAAGAACCAAATGAAGAGGAGGGTGTCCCCATTGTTCAACAAAGGAAAAAGGAGAAAACACCTAAAGAAAGGCCAGCTACTAGACTTTCATTGCCATGAGTAGCCACAGTCTATGCAACAACCCAAAAACCAAAGATGACTTATAATACAAAGGCCTAAGAAGACCCAAAGTGAGAGCTCTAAGTTTTGGTGCTCCCCAAAGAAACCCCTTGTCAAAAAAATTAAGGGTGCAGAGAGTAGATCCAAACTATTTAAAAAAAAAAAGAGGAGGAAGAAGCGACTACTACAACAAAAACCTCGATGAATCCCATAACATAGGTAAGTTTCTCTCCCTCTTTGATGCAAAAGCATCGACAATAGGGTTAAGAGTGAGCCAAAACACTAGGATGATGATGATGGTGGTGGGGGGATAAAAGGTATAGGTTTAGAGACTTATGATGGAATAATGGTTAATGAACCATGTACAAGGAGTTTCCTAGAGAACATACAAATATAGTAGCTAGTTACCCATGTACTATAGTGGATGGATATTATTTTAAATGAAATTCAACAATGTTTATGTTGCAAGTACAAAATGAAGGAAGATTGAGGACACAAAATGAAGAGCACCAAAGATAGTGGAAAATTGAAGGTGAAGACAAATGACTATGATGATATAGAATCTAGAAGAGAGAAGGGACTGGTTTAATGAATATTTCTCATGAAAGAGGGAACATTCCTATTTGTAATGTTTAATGATTATTATGATGAAAATGTACTTATATATATTAATTCTAGAAGTCTATGTAGGAATGAGAGAAGGAGAGAATTGAGTGAATATAGGAATGAATATTGTTGAGAAGACCATGGAGAAGTTATGGAGAGCTCATAGGAGATGGTTAAGAGGATATTGTAGGAAATAGTTAGAACTAATTTCCAATTATAATGTATTTGTTATGTTCACCTCATATTATATAAAGGGATCATTTGTACAATATTAATAACATACTAGAGGATGATTTAGTTAATATAATTTTCTCGGGGGGGGGGGGGGGGGGGGGATTGGAGTATGCTCCCAATCCATTGCTTCATATTATTGTGTTTTTCTTCTATTATAGCTATGATTTAATTAGTTTGGTATCAGAGTGGGAGATCATGGGAGAGAAGGTAATTTTTGTTGAAGTTTTAGAGCTTTGATATGAAGAAAAGATTGAGCTATGATACTATGTTGAATTTTGCAACACAAAATACTACAACACAAGCGTGCAAGGTCAAATGACAAAAAAAAAACACCGTCCACAAATGAGAGCTGCACGAATGAAATCTATATTACTCAAAAACAAATAATATAAAACTATAGAATGAAATACAATTGTACAATGATGTGCTTATATAAAGAAATAACAAAGCTAAATTTAGGAGAACTAAAGTGCAAGCATGAGGAGCTAAATAAAGTTTAACTCTAGTTAAACTAGATGCATAAAGCTAAACTAGGTTCACAACTAAAATAAGTACTCCTAAGTGAACTTAAGTAAAAAAACATAACTAGTTGTAAAAAAGAAACTAATAGCTAAATATGATCTAACACCCCCCCTTAAGTGAAACTTAGGGTGAGTAGAAAAAATCTAAATGCACGAATGCATAAATGGATCTCGACAAAAAAAGGCCTGATTAGGTACCCATGTACAAACTAATGAAATCTCTCTAAGAGGAGAAAAGGAGAAAAACCACATGGGAGAGAGATGCAATGCATAAAAAGACATGAACTACAAAAAGAATGAAGGACAAAGAAGCCTCCAAGAAAATGTCCTAGAAGAATAGGAACACAAAGAACATCCTTGAAGAACAAAGAAGCCGAAGAAAACTGTCAAATGATAATTTCTATAGTGTTGAATGAAGAACCTCCTCTAAAACCAAGATGATGATCAAGATCAAGAAGACAACAATCTGCATGAGTGCCCCCCAACAACACTACTCAAACAATTAGATGGCAAACAAAGACAAAACATTTGTTAGTCAAAGATACAGATGGCACATGAATTTGCATGAGTGACCCCAATGACACTACTCAACCATGCAAGAGTAAACTTTTAGTCAAAAATATAGGTGCCAATAGTCTGAAGAAATCTCATCAACAATAAAATATGGAAGGTTTTCTCCAAGACAAAACCAAGGAAGAATTAGCACCAATAGTAGAAACCCCTCCCATAATGCTGACAAGGGATAGGCATGATAGGTCCACTAAAACTATGTCTCACCATGAAGTTCATGAAGGATAATCTGAATGTGATCAAGAAAGTACTTACCTACAACTGAAAAAGGGCATGCAACTAATACACACACATATTGGACAAGAATCATTGGAATTTGATGTTGCCAAGGAGGGGTACTCAACAGACAAAGGTGTGATGGAAAAACAAAAGGCACTACACAACCCCCCATGACAATTTATAATATAGTATATGTACAAAATAAGGCACAACAAAATGTGAAAAATCCCAAACCATACACAAGAGTGACAGTTTATCTCAATGTGTAGATACAAGTAAAGAAACATTTGAAAAGGGATGCTCAAAATCCCCAAATAGGAAAAAGTGCTACAAATACATGTAGGACAGGCCAAGAGAAGCCATTCATTGCAAACAAAAAGATTCCATGAGCTAGAAAAACCAAGTAATTAGCTATGAAGTGAAAACAAAAAAAGACTCAATAAAATGTACCTGATGCAAAATTTGTAAAAATTAGCAGTAGATCTAGATAGAGGACTCTAAGAGATTTTTGACGATCTGCAAAAGTCAGAAAATAGAGTTTGTTTGCTCAGGATATGGCCTCAGAAGCATGAAAAACAAGTCTGACTTTGGAGGCTTGTAACAAGCACTTGGAGCAAAATCTAAACAAAATACCACCATGCATAGATCACCATTAGAACGAGATTTTTGATGATATGTGAAAGTTGAAAAATGGAGCCCGTATGACCAAGTTATGAGCAAAAAATTGAACCTTGCTTTTTAGGGAATGGAAAGCTTGAAGGAACCCCAAAAATAGAAAAATTGCCAAAAATAGTAAATTTCCAAAAGTAGAAAGTTTTTGAATATAGCAAGTTTCCAAAATAGAAACTTTTCAAAAAAATAGAGTTTCCAAAAATAGAAACTTGCCAAAATAGAAACTTTCCAAAATGGAAACTTGCTGAAAACATAAACTTGTCGAAAATAGAAACTTTCCAAAAATGGAAACTTTCTGGAAAAGAAAACTTTTCTTTAAAAATATTGCAAATAATTCCTTGATCTCTGATTTCGACGATTTGATAGGCAATCGTAATGTTTTTGGGCCTTCTAAGTGTGATGGGACCTTTGTTTTGCGCCAAGGTGCCTAGATTTTTTATCTACCCCCAAATTTTGCCTCGATTTTCATGCTCTTAGCCAATTTGACCCAATTTTTCAACTACTCAGATTTTGATGAAATAATAGTTGATCTTAGGGTTTTTCGATGTTGCATATGTAATGGAAACCTCTGTTTGAGCCTAAAGCTGATAAAAAAATTACCCACAACTAGATCCACAAAAAAGTGAATATGGGACCCTACAACACTTGTGAGTAATGAAATCCTCAAAACTTGAGAAGGGGTTTGCCGAATCCACACTTTAATACCATGTTGAAGTTTTAAAGCTCTGATGCCATGTGGAAGTTTTAGAGTTTGATATGAAGGAAAAGATTAAACTCTAATACCATGTTGAATTTTGAAACACAAAATATTACAACACAAGCCTACAAGATCAAACAACAAACAAAAACACCTTCCACAAATGAGACCTATACAAATGAATTCTACATTATTCAAAAGCAAATAATACAAAATTATAGGATGAAATACAATTGTACAATGAGGTGCTTATAAAGAAAGCACAAAGCTAAATTTAGGAGAACTAAAGTGCAAGCATGAGGAGCTAAATAAAGCTCAACTCTAGCTAAACTAGATGCATAAAGCTAAACTAGGTGCACAACTAAAATAAGCACTCCTAAGTGAACTTAAGCAAAAAAGCATAATTAGTTGTAAGAAAGAAACTAATAACTAAATATGCTCTGACAATTTTTTGTTTGTGTTTTTAGAGCCAAATGAGAGGAGGATAATAGAAGTCATGGCCAAAGTTTTGTTGAAGCTAGAAAACAACACAAGTTTTTTTCAAGAAGGCATCCTATATTATATTTATAGACTTGAATCCTATGAGATTTTTGAATCGACTGTCTAAAATAATTTGTCTAGAAGGAGATCAAATATTGGTGGTTCGTAGTCATTGAAGTTAAGGTGAAACTATTGATTGCCAAGAGAAGAAAAAAATGTTGCTAGTTAGAACCTATTTGGAAAGATATTGGATGAAGATGGTGGAAGCCACTACAACTACTAGCCAAGATGTTATTGTCATATCCCAAGCCATTGTTGAAAAACTTATTGGTAGAAGTCAATCTATATCTACATAAAGGTGAATTAATCACCAAAGGCTGATTTAAAGGAGAAAAGCTATCACCTAGAAGATCCACAATAATTGAATAAACTATTATAAAATTGTAGATCATTGGCCTCCATATTAGAGATTGGTTGAGAGTGGAATCATTTCCAAATAGATCTTTTCACACAAGTAAAAGACATTGCTATTTTGTGAAGAATTAAATGTTTGAAGTGACTAGTTTGTTGATAAATAAGAGAAGCTTGTTTTCAATAGAGAAGATTAGTACAACTTGTCGATTGGCAATTGAAGAGTTTGAGATTGGTTTTGAGCCACAAAAAAAAGAGAAGTCAAGAAGATGCACTAGAAAGTTATCCCATTAAATATTTCAAATTGTTACAAAGGACAAACGATTGAGTCATAGATTTTAGTTCTACAAACAAGTGCAATCAAGGAAGATCTAAGGAAGATAATTGAAGCTATAGCTGATAAAGAAATATGCTAACAAAAATTTCATGGTCAATTGTAATAGAAATAGTCATTTAAAGAAGCTCAAAGATGAATGCAAAGGTAAGAGATTGTAGTTTCCAAAAGTCTAGTTCATGTTCTTGGATATCAAAGAGGAAGTACTACCTAGTGAAGCTGCTAATTGTTAGCTACTAAGGAAGGACCAGAGGAGGCCCACTAGCACTAAAGGAGATCACCGAAGTTAGAGAGGAGGAATTGGAAATTTTATGCCAAATGCGATGGACTATTGTGGAACCCAATGAGTACACGTTCAACAGTGCTCTCGTTGTTGTTACAAGTCAAGAAACATTGAGAAAAGACGACCAGGTCCATGCTCTTGTTGCTAAGATTGGTTTGGATTTAGCTCTTTTTGTGTGCAATACTTTTTTTACCATATATGCTAAATGCAAGAGTAATGGTTGATGCACTGGACAAGAACAATAACACAATAATTCATTATATAGTTGATTATGGACTCAAGGAGTGTAATGTCCCTACTAGTTAGAGATCATTAACCTACAAAATAGATTGTTAGAATACAACAAACATATATATATATATATAGAAGTAATCTAAATTACAATCTAACTTTAAAATACTTAACATAATCACAACTTTTATCTAATAAAAAGGATACGATTGCCATACGAAAGTATGTCCTTAGGCGGCCGTGAAGCTCGCCTTCTTGGAACCCATCTTGGTTCCAAGCCCTCCAGGAAGTCGTAGGTGAATTCGACTCCTATCTTGAATGTAATTTCTTACATCCAAGCCCTCCAGGAAATTGAAGGTTAATTCGACTCCTGTCTTGAATGTGATTTCTTACATCCAAGCCCTCCAGGAAATCAAAGGTTAATTCGATTCCTGTCTTGGGTGTAGCCTCTTACACCCAAGCCATCCAAGGAAGACCCTATGTCAATTCCTTGCCTTGGATGATGCATCCCATCATCTAAGTCCTTAGAGGGGACCAACCAGATCCGTCTCTTCTTGGATGAACTTAGTCAACCAAGCCATATATATGCATATAGATATTCAGTATATACTGCCCTCCAGGGATTATCATAATCCCTCCATTAGGCTAAGGGAATTTCTTCCCTATAAACTTCATCATATAATCACATTAATATTACATTTTATAATTCATTACTGTTTTCCATTCCATAATTTACGTCTTCATTTACATATTCTTTAATCTTTCTAATGATCCTAAATATACATACGCATTCTACCTAGATTCCTATCTTTATTGCTACATTCATATAATTAATCATTAGAGATATATGTATTCATAAAAAGGCATATGTGTGTGTGTGGCACACACGTCCACACACATATATACCTTAAGACTTCTTAACCCCTCTTACCTGTACACAGATTGTAGTCTGCGGTTGGAGTTCACACTGTAGATGTCGCCTGCAGATTGGGAGGCATACCATAAAGAACACAAATGTTACTTCCTGTAACTTGATAACAATTCTGATCTTATCTTATCAATGGTGATGTCACTAGATGCTTTTGATTCCTTCCCTTTATATCTCTCAATTTGAGGGAGAGGTCACACCTCTTCATCATGTATGCCCTTTGGCAAGAGACATACCCTTTCACCATTAGCACCCTTTGAAAGAGTGGAACTCTTCATTATTTCTACCATTTGAAAGGGACACAACTTTTCATAATCAGATCTACACTTATTATTTAAATCAAATCTGCACTTCTCATCACCAGATTATCCCCCCCTCTCAAATGAGGTTTTCTTCTCTCTTTTATATATCATTGTTGAGGGAGTCACAACTTTTCCTTTCATGTCTTTTGACTTTTCATTAACTTAATTAATTTTTTATTAATCATATTTAATTATATCATTTTATATTTTAATTTTATTATTATCATTTATTATTAAATTCTATTTCAAAGTGGGGATATTACAGTCCACCCCTCCCAAATTTGCTTGTCCTCAAGCAATGTAGATTTTAACTTTCTGAAACTAAGTCATCTATGAATATGAATAAAAAAATAAAGAGCATACACATGAAAAACACGAAGCATACACATGGATAATTACAAACACAAAGCATACACATAAATACATGTATTGTCAGATTTTTCTTATTGTCTAGAATGATTCAATGATTTATCTTTACCCTGCAGGATGGCAGGATCGTTGCTCTAATACCACTGTAATGTCCCTACTAGTTAGAGATCATTAACCTGCAAAATAGATTGTTGGAATACAACAAACATATATATGTGTGTGTGTGTGTGTGTGTGTGTGTGTGTGTGTGTGTGTGTGTGTGTGTGTGTGTGTGTGTGTGTGTGTGTGTGTGTGTGTGTGTTTGTTGTATTCTAACTGATGCTCTGCAAAAAGGATTAGAAAATTTAGAAAATTTGTTTGATGGCAACACACACAAGAGCACAAGAAACAAACGTTAGTGTTAGCAACAAAAGATTATCCTAAACAGGCATATCAAGAGAGATATTAAGCATGAAATAGAAAGCATATAAACATAGAATAAAATAGCTAATCAAGATGCTCATAGTTGCTCCTCCCTTGTTCCTCTCCTCTCCAAGTCCCAAATGAGTGTAGCTCTCAGCTTTTAGCACTAGCCATGGATGCCATATGGAGATTCAAGATGGTTGAATATGATAAGCAAATACTATGCAAGAGTAGATAGTGATGCTATGAAAAAGCTCTATGCTAATGCCAGTATAACAACAATACTCTAAATGCTTCTTTTTTTGCTTGAGGAGAAGGGTTCTATTTATAGAAGAAATGGGGAAATGAAGGGTTAAGATTGAGTAATCTTAACAAGGGTTAGGATTGAAAGATATTCAATCCATGTGAGACTTTCAACCCAATCCCATGTTGACAAGTGTCACCATGAGGAGGCTTGAGAGGAGAGATAAGGAGCATTAAAGGCCTGAGAAGACCTCATGGTTATCCAGAGGCTAAGGGTCAAGTCCAAATTAAGATTACCCACTGGATTAAGAGTTAATCCAAGGATAAACCTTTGTGCAAATGTTTAAGAGATAATCATGGTCAAAGCATTAATGGCCTGATGAGACCTTTGGGTTGGGTAGAGGTTGAGTCAAAACAAATGTTTTAACCATGTGGGAGGGTTTGAGGTAACCATTAATGGTTATTGGAGACTTTGGGGATTAAGTGGTTGAAGGTTGAAAGCCTTCAATGGTTATCAAAGACTTTGAGCCATTTAGTGGTTGAAGGTTGAAAGCCTTTAATGGTTATCAAAGACTTTGAGGGTTTGAGAAGTGACTTCCCTTTTGCTTAGGAATGTGACAAAGTTTAGAGAAGGGGTTAGGTTATTTAGAAGTGATTAGAAAATTCTAGAAGGGGTTTAGGCATGCAAGTGGATTTTGTAGGAAAATGCAAGTGGGAGAAATTTTGGTATTTTCAATTAAAATAAAATCATTTATTTCAATTAAATGGTGTAATTTGCATTTGGATAAATATTCAAATAAATATTAATTTATTTAAATGAGAAAAATGAAGATAAAGCATTAAAATGCTTGAAGACTTTGAGGGAAACCATTAAAGGCTTGAAGACTTTAAGGAAAACCATTAAAGTCTTAAGAAGACTATAGAAGGAAGCCATCAAGTTTGAAGACTTTAAAGCCATCAAGTTTGAATACTTTAAGGGAAACCATTAAAGGTTTCAAGTGGGTGACGATAAATAGGATTTTAAATAAATAATTTATTTAAAATAGTTGTGCAACTTGCTTTTGTAGGAAAATACAAGTGGGTGGAGGATAAAGGTGATTTAAATAAATTATTTATTTAAAATAATTGTGCAACTTGCTTTTGTAGGAAAATGCAAGTGGGTAGAGGATAAAGGTGATTTAAATAAATGTTAATTTATTTAAATGTGAGAGGTGGGATTTTGGGGGATTTAAATAAATATTAATTTATTTAAATGTGAGAGAATATTTAATTAAATAAATATGATTTATTTATTTAATTAATGGTCTGAATTTGGTTAAGTGAATTAAATCAAATAAATTGAATAATTTATTTAATTAATAGGAGAAGAGGGTTAAGATGAATTAATTAAATATTAATTTAATTAATTATTAATTGATGGTTAAATAATCAAATAAATACTAAGTATTCATTTAATTAAGTGGACAAATTTATGTGACTACATTTGCCCCTCTTTGAGACGGTGCGGTTTATCGCGTCGTTTCAAAGAAAGAAAAATAGGTGTGAAGAAATGCCCCATAAAATGTAAATTTAATGGGTGGTATGCCCCCTCGAGAGATGGGCCGAATTTTTTTGAAAAATCGGGCGATCTCTCGAAAAAGAATGAAAAGTGGAGGGGAGGTAGAATAGAAGAAATTAGAACTAATGATGAAAGAATGGGAGAAAATGGAGTGAATATGAAGAAACAACAAGCCAGCAAGTACCCTGAGGTCATGCAAGAGATACATAGCAGATGTAGTGTGGGGTTTGGATTGATGCTATACAATTGATCAAAATTGGTTGGACAATCTGGTGCAATCGGTTTAATTGCTCCGATCAAGTCAAAGCGTGACAGTTGATGTCAGTTGGTCGCTTGGACATGATAAAGTCTGAGTAAGTGAATCAAAGTGACCTGATGGTGACTTAGACAATTGATGTAATTGCCCGATGAAGTCAAGGTATATGAAGCAAAATACTCGTTGAGACGTAGACAATTGATGTAATTGTCTGTTGGATTGTGTTTGATTGGTTGATCAATTGATATGTATGTGCGTGTGATGGATGGTTGTGGGGAATCATGGCAGCCCCGTTGAGACTAGGTCATTATGATAAATGCCTGATGTAGTCTAGGATTGCCATAATCGATTACCTGTTGAGACCCGAAGATACTTGATCAGAGTATCTATTGATAGTCTAGGTGTGTGGGAGTCGATGTATCTGTGTAGACATAGTAACTAGCTTAATTTTGTGGATGACTTAGGATGGGAAACGCAGTCCCTCATATTAGAGATGGATGGTGATGAATGTGGCTTGATTGATTTGATGGGACACGATGAAGGGTGTGTGATGGTGATTATCAAGATGGGAAGGGTGGGGGGGGGGGGTTCAATGTTAGATAGAAGAAATGGAGGACTAGGACCGAGTCCTATGGAAGAAGATGAGTAAAATAGAGTATGCATTATTATGACTATGTATGCATGATATGCAGCTATTATGAATGTAGGGATGGGTGGAATGCAATGAAATGCAATATATACAGATGAGATGGAATGATGATCCATGGTGCTTTATTTTTCATCATTGAGCTTTAAAATGTTGTAAGAAAATACAAGCAACTTAACATAAAGATTCAAGATGACCAGAGTATTTCTTACATGGATTTTGATATAGCAAGTTAATACAAGCAACTTGATATAATGGATCAAGTTGACCTGAGTATTGCTTGCAGAACAGATAAGGATTATCTCCTTTCATGCATGACTTGGAACGTCCTCCTTGATCTTAGACTAATCATATCCTGAGACAAGTGCATACCGTACTAAGAGATAAAAACCTTTATCCAATTTGGATGATGTAGGAAGGAACCAAAGGAAGAGCATTGTACCTGCAAACAAACAATATATACATAAAGAATAAAGAATAGGGATCCTTGGTAATGGTTCATGCTCATATGGTCGAGGTATATGCTGTAGTCAGCAAGCCGTAGTGATCTATGACTGCATTTGGCATAAGATCACGTAGTTTGGTGAACTTCCCACGTAGACACCATTAGTACATGCCCCAGAACTTCATCGGAAGTAATGCGCAAACGATACAAAACAATGCTGAAAGATCCCGATATAGATAAACAAACGATTGTACTCATAAATCAACCAAGTATTTGATAGCTTAACATAATTTTCTTGTCAAAGAAAACGTCATCTTGTCTTTGTTTTGATAAGGAAGGATGTGTCCTTGTTTAAGACAGTTTGGATTGTTGATGTTGATTGTGTTGGTCGAGTGATAAGTGGTCATTTGTGTGAGTATTTTGTCAATGTTTGTTTTGTATCTGATCAGATGAATATGTACAAGGTGTTGTCATGTTTTTGGGTGATTTTCGATGGTTTTTCTGATGTTTTTGGATTTTGTGAAACATTTTTGAATGTTTTTGGATTTTGTATTATTTTTTAATGTTTTTGATATTTTTGATGATTGCCTGAATGAAGAGCGTAATGACACATAAGACAATGTAGAATCCACTTCCATCAATAGGTTAAGGGTATTGCCCCCAATTTTTAGACCTGACTATGAAAAGGTGGGATGCTAGATGCATGGAGTACTTTCTTAATGACAGATGAATAACAAGCCATGGCTTTGGATGGATGGATGTATGTATGAAGCAAATGTGATTGCAACAAGTCTGAAAAGATAATGGAGCCATAGCCCTTACGAGTGGCACCTATTTGCCAGGTTTTCACCATTGCACTTACCCAAGGTGCCACCGGAGTGGTTGTTCACCGTTTGGATGCATGATTTTTCTTTACTTTTTTTGAATGTTTTTGTATTTTCTTTAGGACATTTTCTGAATGATTTTGATATTTTCTGATATGCAGGGGAGCCTGATGCTCTGTATACCTTAGGTATAAAACCATTTGAGGTGCATGCTATTGATTGGATCTGCGAGCGGTTCTCTGTCTGATGTAGCCAACTGATATGCCCCAGACCCGAATACAGCAGTGACAACATATGGGCCCAGCCAGTTTGATTCAAACTTGCCTTGATGTTCTCTGTTTGGTTGGTTGTGAAGATTTTCTTGAAGAACAAGATCACCTACCTCAAATGTATGAGATCTAACTTGATGATTGTAGCTTCTACTCATGCGCTGCTGATAGGCTTTGAGGTGATTGTATGCAGCTTGTCACTTCTCATCTGGTAACTCTAAGTCCTGAAGACGGGATACTCTGTATGCTTCATCATCGATGAGATTGTGCAATGAAACTCGTAAGGATGGTATCTCGACCTCAATAGGTAAGATAGCTTCAGCACCATAGACCAATAAATAAGGAGTTGCACCTGTAGGGGTCCGAATGCTAGTTCGATATGCCCATAGCGGTGGATTCAATTGAACATGCCAATTACAGCCGGCATCATTGACTGTCTTCTTTAGGATCCTCAATATGTTTTTATTGGAGCTTCAGCCTGACCATTGCCTTGTGGGTAATAGGGAGTGGAAAAGCGGTGTTGGATATGAAATTTCTCACAAAGTTCACGGACATCCTGATTTTTGAAAGGAAGACCGTTATCTGTGATGATGGACATGGGTACACCATACTGGCAGATGATGTAATTGAGGATGAATGAGGCGATCTGCTTGCCGGTGACTTGGGTAAGTGGAACAGCTTCGATCCACTTGGTGAAATATTCGGTGGCGGTAATAATAAATTTATGGCCGTTGGATGAAGATGGATGAATCTTACCCACAAGGTCAAGGCCCCATTGACAAAAAGGCCATGGTGTTGTGATTGGTTGCAGTTCCTGGGCTAGTGCATGTATCAGGTCACCATGAATTTGACATTTCTTGCACTTCTTGACAAAGTAGTAAGAATCTTTTTCCATAGATGGCCAATAGTATCCAGCTCGCATGATCTTTTTGGCTAGTGATGGACCGCTTGCATGAGTCCCGCAAATTCCTTCATGTACCTCTTCCAAAGCCTTTGTTATCTCATCTTGTTCCAGACATCGAAGGAGAGTACCATCAAGACTACGTCGGTATAGGGTTTCGGCAATAATGGTATATCGAGCAGTTTGGCAAATGAAGGTTTTATGTTGGTTATTTGATTGGTTGGGAGGAAGGGTGTGATCGCGGAGATAGGTGTAGAACTCACCGTACCATGGGGATTCAGAACCAACAAGGAGACATATTATTTTGGATTCGGGGATATCATAAGCGGGGATCCAAAGCTGTTCTACCAAGAACTCGTAGCGTGTTGAATTCTGCGGAAGATCTAGTAGAGATGCGATGGTAGCCATAGCGTCAGCAGCTCGATTCTGATCTCTTGGTATCTGCTCAAAAGTGATAGTAATAAATGATGTCTTTAGAGTGTCCACCATTTGCTTGTATGGCATGAGTTTATCATCCTTGGTCTGATATGCATCTGTTGCTTGTCGAATGACTAGTTGGGAATCGCCATATACTTGTAGTTCTTGTAATTTCCATTGTACGGCTAGCCTGAGTCCTGTGATCAAGGCCTCATACTCTGCTATATTGTTGGTGCATGGAAATGTGAGCCTGTAAGACTTCGGGATGCTATCACCTTGAGGTATGATAAATAGAATGCCTGCCCCCGAGCCGTGCCTAGTGTATGAACCATCAAAATATAGTTTCCATGGTTGTTCTTCTGTGATCATGAATATCTCTTCATCTGGAAAATTGGAAATGAGAGGATGATCGCCTATGAGTGGTGCATCAGCCAACTGATCTACAATAACTTGCCCTTTGATAGCCTTATGGTCCACATACTCAATGTCAAATTCACTTAGAATCATTACCCATTTGGCCAAGCGGCCTGTCAATGCTGCCTTGCTAAGTAAGTATTTGAGTGGATCAATCTTTGCGATGAGTTGTACCTTGTGCGTCAACAGATAGTGCCGCAGTTTAGTAGCTGCCAAGATTACTGCTAGGCAAGCTCGCTCAATAGGTGTGTAATTGAGTTCATAGCCCACCAGTGTGCGAGAGATGTAGTAAATAGAACACTCTTTTCCTTTTGTATTATGTTGTGCCAGTAGTACACCCAATGCTGTACTTGTTGCTGAGATATAAAGTAACAACGGTCTACTTGGATCTGGTGGCATCAGCAATGGTGGATTCATGAGATAGTCTTCAAGCACCTGAAATGCTTGTTGGCATTTGGCATCCCACTGAAAGCGGATGTTTTTGTGTAACAGATGTGTGAATGGGTGACACTTATCAGCCAATTGTGCAATGAATCTGCGGATGGATTGAAGCCGCCCTTGTAGTGTCCTTAGCTGACTGATATTCTTTGGTGGTGGCATGTCCATTATTGCCTTAACCTTTGCTGGATCGACCTCAATGCCTTTGCTTGAGACAATGTATCCTAGAAGCTTCCCGGAGGTCACTCCAAAGACACATTTCTTTGGGTTGAGTCGAACATGGTATTGTTCCAGTCTATCAAAGATTTGATCTAAGATGTGGAGATGCCCATCTCTAGTGAGTGATTTTGCTAGTAAGTCATCCACATAATCTTCCATCATAGTATGCATCATGTCATGGAAGATGGTGGTCATTGCTCTTTGATAGGTCGCTCCTGCATTCTTTAGACCAAAAGGCATTACATTCCAGCAGTATGTGCCCCAAGGCTGTCTTATGTTGGTCCTCTGGTGCGATCTTTATTTGATTGTATCCTGAAAAGCCATCCATGAGTGAAAGCATCGCATGTCCTGCTGTTAGATCCACTATGATGTTGATATTTGGTAGGGGGAAATCATCCTTAGGACATGCCTTATTTAGATCTCTGAAGTCAGTACAAATACAGATGCCCCCTTTTGGTTTGCCAACTGGCACAATGTTGGAGATCCATTCTGCATAATCAATTGGTCTAATGAAGCCAACATCCAGGAGTTTCTTGAGTTCTATTTTGACTAGCACTGCAATCTGGGGATGCATCTTACGAAGCTTCTGCTTGACAGGTTTGGCTCCTTGTGCTACGGTGAGGTGATGCATGACTAAATCCGGATCAAGCCCAGGCATGTCTGCATATGACCATGCGAAGTTGATCTGATGCTTCTGGAAGAACTCTAAAAACTTAAGTTGTTCCCCTGGAGTGAGAAGAGATGCCAGATGTATGAGATGAGGATTTTCAGGAGTCCCCACATTGTATTATTTGGTTTCCTCGATGAGAATCGTTGATCGTTCCTGTTGTGTACTAGCAGGGAGAATGTCAAACCCTTCATCCTCAAGTGCCTCAGAGAGGTTTTCACCATTGGATACGCTCTTTCTTTTTACTTTTGTCGGATCAAATAGTGCCACAGTGTGGTTTTCACTGGAAGATCCATGTTTTATTGTTATATTTTTGCAGCTGAAGGGTTTGGCATCCGCCCCGAAGTATGTTGCGCTATTAAGTTGAATGGCGAATCCAGCTTTGTGATCCCCGCTTGGTAGGTTATCCCTTAATTCCAAAAAGTCAATGATAGCCTCATCATTTTGGAAGAGGTCAAGACATGGAGGATTTGATTGGGTCCATTCGATGAGTTCAGGGTGGATAATGGGCATTACTTCATCGATTAGGTTAAGTGTGTTAGATGTATCAGTGAGGGTTAAGACAGTGTGGTGAAGGTCGTTGATGGTACTCTCCCTGTCAGAATCAGGCGTAGGATGAGACGTAGGGTCTATGGAAGATGTTTCCAGCTCAGGAACCCAAGTGGTCTTTATCTGTGCTTCTCCGTAAACAGGGATGTCTTTGCGTGGTGGAGGTGGTGACGTGTCTTCCTCATCTGAAGTATTAAGTTGTACAGAATCAAATTCCCACTCATGTGAGTCGGTCTCTGAATCACTTTCCAGCATCCGATTGCTATACCATACTGGGATGTCGCAGGAGTTGAATACTATAGGTGTGATTGGTTTATGTATCTTTGTAGTAATTGGTGCTGCAGGAACTGTGATGGGGATTAAAGGATTTGTTACTGGAAGTATCGGCAGTGTTGACTTAATGGCTTCTGTTGGAACGGTTGGTGCCATAGATGTTGCTACGGGTTCGGATATAGTTGTTGCTACAAATGGTGTTGCTGATGGGATTACTGGTTCGTTTGGTGGGATGATGGACATTGGTGACGGTTGCGGTGGAGTTGTGAGCCTCGATGGGGCAGTGGGGATAGTGCTTGATGGTGCTTTGATTATGAAAGGTGTCCTCTTTGTAGTAGGTGGGCAAAATGGTTTGTTGGGTTTTCCTTTGAATCTGAGTTTAGGAAGGATCTCTTTTTCAAAGCCTAGGCCTGTATTACCTTTGGGCTTGAATTCTGGTAGCAGAGGTTCGTGTCATCCTTGTTTGCAGTATCCCAAGGCACTCTGACCATCATATCCCATTCTTTGCATAATGAGGAGGCCTTTTCCATACTGTTCCGTAGGAAGCGTAACTCGCGGTTTATCAGTGGTGATGGGATCTTTATAGATCCAGTCCGCTAGGTCCTCATCTTTTGTCTCCTCCTCTTGAATTTTTCCAAGGATGAAAGGCATCAAGGCACATGCAGGCGTTATTAGTGGTTGTTGGAGTAACTGTTGTGGTTTACCATGTGTTCTAGGAGAAGTGGGAATTTGTCCCACACAAAAGAGCTGACTCAAGTTGTATTCTCCAGGACCTTCCTCTACTACTTTCATCTTAAGCTTTTCTTGCTTGGGTATAGGGGTGTTTGAATTGGCAAGAGAGGCGGGACTTACATATGATGTGGAGGAAATGGCTTCCCTATTATTAGGAACAGTAATCTCTGGTTGATGGTTGATATTATGGCAAAATGCAAAGGGGTTTGCATCGCCCAGGATTGTGATCTCTACACCATTATGTGGGAACTTGATACATTGATGGTTGGTAGATGGAACAGCTTGCATGGCATGTATCCAAGGTTTCCCTAATAATAGATTATATGGCAGAGGAAGGTCCAGAACCTGACAGATGATGTGCTTTACCACAGGGCCCACTCGGATTGGTAGTACCACAGCTCCTTTGGATGAACGCTCTGCATCATCATAGGCCTTGATGGTGATCTTCTTGCAAGGATCCACTGATTCTATTGCATATCCCAATGCTGTGACCAACTATAGTGTACAAATGTTCAGGCCTGCTCCATTGTCGATCAAGACTCGCTTGATCTTGTGTTGGTTGATAAAGCCTTCAATGTGTAGCGAAGCATTATGAGGTTGCTGGAAGGAAGAGTTGTCACTTTCGGAAAAAGTGAGACAAGGTGAGGACTTTAGACTTCCAACCATGGCTTGAAATTGGTCTGTATTCAAATTTGCAGGGACTGACGCTTCTTGGAGGGCTTGATCCAAGATAGTTTTATGAGATGGCGATAGGCGCAATAGCTCTAAAATGGATATAAGCGCAGGTGTTTTATCTAAGTGTTCCACAAGATTGTACTGCTTTGGGACGGAGGTGGTGCCCTGTGGAGCTGCCTTGATGGTGACCTTACCACGACGTGTAACAACATTGCAATTTGAGGTGGGATTTTTGAAGGTTATAGTTGCAATTTGTTCACTGGCATCATACAGGTGATTTACAGTGTAGTTATACGCAGCCTGCGTATAATCAGTGGTATCAGTGCCTCACCGGGAAGTGGAAGGACCCCTTTGATCTTGTGATGGAAGTGGATTCTTGAACATCAGATGATCATTATTGGTTGTTTTTGGGTCATGTCCTTCAATTTCAATTTCTCCTCGATCAATAAGATCCTGAATGAGATCTTTCAATCGGTGACAATTACTTGTCTTGTGTCCTCATCCTTGATGGAACTCACAGTGTTCAGTATCTCTCCACCATGCCGGTTTGACCTGAGGCTCATAGTTTGATAGCTTAGGTAGAGTGATCAAATTCTGAGAAATGAGTTGTCGCAACACTGTTTCAATGGGTTCCCCTAAGGGAGTGTATGCGCGTTTTTGTTTTTGTGGACGAGGTCTTAGTTCATCATGAGATGTGATGCGACCTTAATTAGGAGGAACATTTGTGTTATACTGAGGTGGAGGATTTTGTCCTGCAAACCGAACCACAGGTTGTGCATTTTGAATAGTTCGAGCATCCACAACCCCATCATTGACGATATTCTTATTCTTGTTCCAGAAGTTCAGTTTATCGCTATTGAAGCGCGGGCGAGGACCATCTTTTGGTTCATTAAATATTTTGATGAGTCTTTTCTTGATGAGTGCCCTTTCACATTTTAAACCCTTGGTGATCATATCGTTAAAAGAGTCTGTGTCTTTGACATCCAAGTGAAATTCCATTTCTTTGTTTAAGTTGGAAATGAAAATTTCCACTAGTTCTCGTTCAGGTAACTGAAGAGAACGTCTGCTAGACATTTGGCGCCATCGTTGTAGGAATACTGAGAATAGTTCACCTGGTTTTTGTTTGGTATTGCACAGATCAGCCATGGTGATGTCGCGTTCAATATTATAAGAGTAATGAGATAGGAACTTCTGGATGAGTTCCTCAAATGTTCTAATGCCATCTGGTAGTCGGGAAAACCATGATGTGGTTGTTCCTCCCAAGCTTTGGGGAAAAAGGCACATTAGGTATGTGTCTTCATATGCCACTTCAAGACAAGTGGAATGAAATTCTCGGACATGATCACGGGGATCCCCCTTTCCTCTATATTTTTCAAATTTGGGTGTTTCGAATCCTCGTGGAAAGGGTGGCATATAAAGATTCCTATCAAAAGGATAGGGACAGATGTTGTTAAGTGAGAATTGATTGGTCTTAACACCACTATGAAGTTGTTGGGTGAGATTCTCAACTTGTTGCCGCAACATCTCCATTTCATTTGGAGGAGGAGGTGGTGGGTTACCTCGAGGAATGTTATATCTGATGTGATTTCTACCTCTTTCCTCCTCATGGCGACTTTGTCTTTCTGATGCTTGTCTTAATTGGGCAAGATCAAAGTTAGAGGGGAGTTTGGCTCCTTCTTGAGCGAGTTTTAAGAAGTGAGCATCCACATTGCTCCTGAGTATTTCATCAAACAATCTGTTAAAGTGAGGGTTATGCTGAACCCTTTCAATTGTTGAAGGAGTGGGAGTACTTGGGTTTTCATCATTTATATTTCCTCCAAGTGCTTCTTGAAATTCATTGAGATTTTCGTCTTCTTCTTCCTCAATTTCTATTTCTCGTTGCCTTGACCGTGATCGGGTTTGAGCCATTTTGCTTGCAAGTTTTTGTTGAAGTTGATTGAAGATGATGATGAGTTGTCGATGAAATGAAAGATTGATGGTTGGTGATTTGTGTTGTATGGGGATCTCTAGCACTTTAAGGTAGATGTAACCGAAATTCCTTCTTTGAATTGCTTGTTTGTTTTGAGGAGTTTGGATGTGATAAGGTGTAGAGAAATCTGAGATGTGTTACAGATTTTGACTACCTAGTAATGAGAGGATTCACTCATGAACTAGTTTTACCCTGCGTAGATGTGTCTCTTAGGATGAGCTTATCCTAGATGTAGAAACAATCTAAAAAGTGATGTGATGTGTTTGATTTCGAGCAATATCTAAAAAAGGAATCTTGGGACAAGAACCTCTTAATGTTTTGAGAGTTTTGGGATGGATTGATGATGGAATAATGATGTATGAATGAGATGATGGATGTTTTGTTTTCAACTTCAATAAAAACTTTGTGTTACAAATGGAACAAACTCTACTTCTTCCCTTTCAGGCATTGGTGGCACTTCTCGAGCTGTGTTGTAGGTGATACAGATGTTTGGGAAGAAGTTGGGATTAATCTTTCCTCCTTGATTTTTGTGATAACTCAGAGCTCTATATTGCATAAAAGCTCTTTGGTTCAATGATTCTGAATCAAACTCGTTTGTTTTACCTTGAAGGTATAGACGCATGCGATGTAGAAAGACTCTATGTGAGACAAAAATTTGTCTATTGAGATAGAAGAATTTCCTCCTTTTGATCAAAGCCTTTGAGCTTAATGGTCTCCTTTTCAAGTTGATGTTCTGATGACACTTCTTCTTTCGCAAGATGTGAAGAATGGTCATAAAATTTGTCTCTTTGTTGTTTGCACTTTGTTTTTGGTATTTTTGTTTGTTTTTGAGAAATGTTGGATGAATACTGTGTTTTTGGAATTGATTTTCTGATTTTTCTTTGACAAGAAAACAAAGCAAGCACACAAACACAAGAATGTAGCCTCAAAAGGCACAAATGAGTATGGGTCTAGATCAACCCAATCCTTGGACTTGTTTTTGACCCTTCCTTTAGATGTATTTTAAGGTGTATTTCCAAAGCCTGAAGTCGGCTCAATTTGCACTTGGTCTTTAAAACGAACACACTTCAAACACTTTTTATCCCTAAGGTCAAATGGCCAGTTGTGATAAATTTAGCCCACATCTTGATATTTCTTTGACTTTGGTACTACATACCTTATGAATCCCGCCGTGGCAGGTAAGGATGTGATATACTAAGTCTTGCACGAGCATAACAAATAGATGATCCCTATGATGGGGGAGTCACCACTTTTATAAAGTCACAAGTGACTTTTCAAAAAGCTATGTTTCTACTCAAGGAAATATGTATGGTGAGTATCTTGGGAGCAAAACCATCTATGCTCTTGCACTAAATTATATCTCAAATATCCTCAATCAATAGAACGGGTGGGCTACTACTTAAAGGTGTTTAGTCATGTTCGATGTTTTTGGACATAAGTTCATTCTGCAGTGACTCACTTAAGAGCCTTGTAACTGGTGGTGGGGCCCATTTGTCCTTTCGGCCAGTTACACTGTAGGAATAGCTATACCCAAGGCTACAGCTTTCGCTCACACCTGATTTCTATAGCGGCTCGAAGGATTTACCGCTCAAGGTCGTTCCCAAGAGTGATGTGTCTCTTGGCAGGTCTCTCTTAAAAAGATAAAATTTTGAGTGTTACTAACACTTTTCTCTTGCACCTAGGACCACGAAAGCCAAGGGAGAGGATAGTGTGTGTTAGAAGTAGGACCACTCGACCAACTCTTTGCACAAGTGTGCCAAGCACGAAAAACACTTGTTCTTTTTAATCTATCATTGCAATGTGATCTAACTATTTGGAGATGTTGCTCCAACAATCATGGTGTTCTTTTTAATTTTCAAAGGCAATTGTTTGAGTAAACTAGAATTTGAAAATCCTGGTCAACTTAATGAAAAACACGTTTGCATGAAGTAAAATTGCTTTAAAAATGAGACAAGTTGATTGTGAATTTTATTTGCACCAAAAATGGAAGTGTGGATTGTGAGTTTTATCTTGATGCAAGAAATAAAATTTGCCTTGTTGATTTTAAGCACCAAAACGAAGTTTGTTTCCTAACTTGCAAAAAAAATAAAGTTGTTTTTGTATAAGTTTGTGGTTCTTTTTACCTTGGAACAATGAAATTCTTTTTAAGAGCCCCAAACAAATGTGTGATTCTTGCTTTAAGAGTCAAAGCATTAATGGCTTTTGTAGGAAAATACAAGTGGGTGGAGGATAAAGGTGATTTAAATAAATTATTTATTTAAAATAATTGTGCAACTTGCTTTTGTAGGAAAATGCAAGTGGGTAGAGGATAAAGGTGATTTAAATAAATGTTAATTTATTTAAATGTGAGAGGTGGAATTTTGGGGGATTTAAATAAATATTAATTTATTTAAATGTGAGAGAATATTTAATTAAATAAATATGATTTATTTATTTAATTAATGGTCTGAATTTGGTTAAGTGAATTAAATCAAATAAATTGAATAATTTATTTAATTAATAGGAGAAGAGGGTTAAGATGAATAAATTAAATATTAATTTAATTAATTATTAATTGATGGTTAAATAATCAAATAAATACTAAGTATTCATTTAATTAAGTGGACAGATTTATGTGACTACACTAACAATCTATATATATATATATATATATATATAGAAGTAATCTAAATTACAATCTAACTTTAAAATACTTACTTAACATAATCATAACTTTTATCTAATAAAAAGGATACGATTGCCATACGAAAGTATGTCCTTAGGCGGTCGTGAAGCTCGCCTTCTTGGAACCCATCTTGGTTCCAAGCCCTCCAAGAAGTCGAAGGTGAATTTGACTCCTATCTTGAATGTAATTTCTTACATCCAAGCCCTCCAGGAAATCAAAGGTTAATTCGACTCCTGTCTTGAATGTAATTTCTTACATCCAAGCCCTCCAGGAAATCGAAGGTTAATCCGATTCCTGTCTTGGGTGTAACCTCTTACACCCAAGCCATCCAAGGAAGACCCTATGTCAACTCCTTGCCTTGGATGATGCATCCCATCATCCAAGTCCTCAGAGGGGACCGGCTAGATCTGTCTCTTCTTGGATGAACTTAGTCAACCAAGCCATATATATGCATATAGATATTCAGTATATACTGCCCTCCAGGGATTATCATAATCCCTCCATTAGGCTAAGGGAATTTCTTCCCTATAAACTTCATCATATAATCACATTAATATTACATTTTATAATTCATTACTGGTTTCCATTCCATAATTTACGTCTTCATTTACATATTCTTTAATCTTTCTAATGATCCTAAATATACATACACATTCTAAATAGATTCCTATCTTTATTGCTACATTCATATAATTAATCATTAGGGATATATGTATTCATAAAAAATGCATATGTGTGTGTGTGGCACACACGTCCACACACATATATACCTTAAGACTTCTTAACCCCTCTTACCTATACACAGATTATAGCCTGCGGTTGGAGTTCGCACTGTAGATGTCACTTGCAGATTGGGAGGCATACCATAAAGAACACAAATGTTACTTCCTGTAACTTGATAACAATTCTGATCTTATCTTATCAATGGTGATGTCACTAGATTCTTTTGATTCCTTCCCTTTATATCTCTCAATTTGAGGGAGAGGTCACACCTCTTCATCATGTATGCCCTTTGGCAAGAGACATACCCTTTCACCATTAGCACCCTTTGAAAGAGTGTAACTCTTCATTATTTCTACCATTTGAAAGGGACACAACTTTTCATAATCAGATTTGCACTTATTATTTAAATCAAATCTGCACTTCTCATCACCAAATTATCCCCCCCTCTCAAATGAGGTTTTCTTCTCCCTTTTATATATCATTGTTGAGGGAGTCACAACTTTTCCTTTCATGTCTTTTGACTTTTCATTAACTTAATTAATTTTTTATTAATCATATTTAATTATATCATTTATATTTTAATTTTATTATTATCATTTATTATTAAATTCTATTTCAAAGTGGGGATATTATTATCATTTATTGTTAAATTCTATTTCAAAGTGGGGATATTATTATCATTTATTATTAAATTCTATTTCAAAGTGGGGATATTACAATGAGTGTGTGGCACTAAAAAATTGGATGGAAAAAAAACACCACAATTGTTATCAAACTAACTGGGAAAAAAGAAGTGTTGAATTTGATGGCATTGGAGGCAATTAAAAGAAGACAAAGTAGAGAAATGATGATGAGGATATATCATGACATTCAAACAAAGGCTTATGCAATCCCACACAAATACCATATATTGGATAACATTGACATAGTATTGTTGTTTGGAGGTACATTTATATTTTTATTAATTTTTAACATTATGAAGATTCTTGTTCAATAAGCTAATGCAATCTGGAGAAGAATGCGTTCTTTGTGTAGTCTAGTACATGCAACAAGGGATTTGGTGGTAGAGATGACCAAGATTTTAGGGAGAGAAGGAAAATATGGGACTGAATTTGGGGCCTGAGTTTTTTCCATCATAGGAATAAGAAACCACTAATTTTTTTGAGCTAGAGATCATTGTTCATTTTAGTCTGGGTGATGATGTTTTCAGAAAAGACAAAGAGCTTTAAGAGGTTAACTAGTTTGATATCCATCATTTCAAGCATTTGATGCAGACACTGTGATAGAAAATAAGGTGCATATTGAAGCTCTTGGTGTAAATGAGGCAAAAGAGGAATGAAACATACATTATCATTAGAGAGAAAATGCCTTTAAAATGGAACCCACTTGAGTTTGAAGGAAACTAAAGTCAATGAATCAATGTCCAATTAATTTGAATGAATGAATGATATTAAAATCTATGAGACTAAACAGTCTATGGGACCAAAGATAGCATACTTAATTTGACTTCAACCTCTTTTCGATGTCGGATCACATACTATGGATTTTGATCAAGAGGTTGGTAGTTTGGTTAATTCTATCTTCCTCAAATAAATGGTGCATGTTTTCAACCTTTAAACCATCATTGTATGGTTTGTGGATATACTCATGCGTTACGCACTCTATGATGAAGTGGCATTTTGTTTCCACTGCCCCCTTGTTACAAAATATGAAAGTTCTTTCCTCCCATGTTTCCTTGGGTATCTTCCACCTACCGGTCTCACATCTAAGGTCATGTGATCCTATTCTCAACTGTGCAACTAACATCCTCGCTTTCCCTTTAATAGCTCCTAAATATGTTTCTTCACCATGGTCCTTTGTTGAGTTAAACTTTGATGTAGGAAGTTTTTTTTCCGCCCAATCTATTTTAACCACAGGGCATTTTGAAATCTTTCAATAACATAATTTTTTATTTCACTATTGGTGATAGGACACTCATGCAACTTGATGTCCCACGTGTTCATCCAATTGTTATTCTTCTTCATCCAAGTTTTCTTCCTTCTGTCTAGCATCTGTCCCACAACCATCTTAGGCCAACGATGTTTATCCATGTTGTCAACCTTCTTTAAATAGCATATCAATTGGATTAATGTCAATGCTTCCAAAGGGAAAGTACCTATTTCAGCTAATAGAATTTCATATGGAATTTTGGTTTTAACTTTGAGGTTTCTTGTTATATAAGATGTTTCTGGATCCTTTCTAGTTGTCTCCACCTGCAATTTGACATCCCGCTTCCCCACACTTCACACCCACAAAGGACAACTAGTGTGGCCAATAAATCAAAGAGGGGTTTTCCTAGTTTTCCAATCCTAGAGTTCTGCTTTTTTGCATCTATTTTGAAGTATGAATCTTTCCAGCCTCCCTGTATTCATTTTGTTCTGCAAGTCTCCCAACTAAGCTTATAGTGAAAGTCGATCCCAAGATATTTGTATTCTTTCGCTATTTCCAATGGACTGCCTTAAAAAAGAAAGGGGACTTGTTTATCTTTTCTTTTTAATGAGAACATCATTATTTTGGTCTTGGTAATATTCACTTGCATCCCAACCTCCTGAATAAAATCTTCTAAGGCTTTGAGATGTTCCATTAACCCATGGCTTGATTTTGAAATTAGGATAAGATCATCAGCATATAAAAGTAGTTTCACCACATACCCAGCTAATTGAACACCATCTCCCTCTATCTTGCTTAACCATGCTTCTAATTTATCAATTTATAGACCAAAAAGTGTGGGAGATAGAGGGCAACCCTTCTTAACTCCAATATCACTGCCAAAACATTCTGGCATACCATCACTTGTTCTGATTTTAGCTCTAACCTTATCATACAATCTATGAACAACAACTCTATACACATCTGGTATGCCTAGTTCCCCCATTTTGTGTCATAGTTTGTCTCTAGGAACCATGTCAAAAGCCTTCTTAAGTACATAAGACAACAATAAGCTTCCTTACCTTGAGTATTCCAGTTTTTTTAAATCAAGTGTCTAAGAGTGATGCAAGGATTAATGGTAGAATGCTTTGATTTAAAGCCTACTTTCCCTTTTGCCCTCTTACCTTCCTTTTTTTCCCAATTGTTGATCCTTCATTCTACCATGCTGCCAAAGAGATTCCTAAAGAGAGGATTCATCATAATCGTGTGATAGATGGATTGTTGTTATCTCCATTTTTAAAGAGAGGGATGACTACACTAGTTGTCCACTCCACTAGAAAATGTTTCCGATTGGCATTATTTAAAATTCTCATTATGTGAGGGCAAGAGTTGCAATCCCCCATTTTAAGAATTCAGCCTGTAACCCATCTATGTCCCGTGCTTTACCACTTGCTAAATTATTTATTACTTGTTTAATATCATCCATTGTAAAGAGTTCCAGTGATGTGTTAACAATAGGTAGGCAGTCCTTCTCATGAATCCACTCATAAAGAAGCCTAACATATTCAAACCATTGTGCATCTATAATACAATTTTTGGTCTTCTTTTTATTTTGTTGCAGTTCCTTTCCAAAAACCTTTGGGATTATGCTTTCCAAGAGAGATTAATTCATTCCTTCTTTATATTACATATTTTTCTATTTTTGATTGCACCATTTTTTTATATTGTTTCTTATATTCTTTGTCTATACCTTTCTCTTTTAGTGATCTCTTGGTTGCCTTACATTCCATGTCATACCATGGGTTTTCCATAAAAGTGTTTGCTGCCCCCAACTTGGGATGAGATCGACCTTTTGCATGCATTCAAATCCTTGTGAATGAGTGGAATCAACAAAACGCTTTGACTGTGGGCCCCTATCTTGTTGGATGCATTATCCTCTCTAGTCTTCTTTAGATCCTGAAAGTGTTGCTTAAGTTTAGCACTAAATATTTCTTTTTTCTCTTGATTTATGAGTATTTTTCCCTTGGGAGGAATTTTCTTTTACATGTGATGAACATTCTCAATGCATTTGTTGCTTGGAGAAATTCCTATCTTGATGAGAAGAGGTGAGTGATCTGATTTCATCTCTATAAGACATTCCCCAATATCAAACTCCAACAATCTAGAAATAAAATTTTGTGAAAAAATCACATAGTCCACCACACTTTTACCATTATAAGTATTGCATGCGATACCTCCCGATCTTGGCTGATCTCTCGTGCCATTGCAAATGATCATGCCAAACAAACTACAAAGACAAAGTAATTCTACCCTGAACCGTGTCACATTTCCATCACCATCTTGAGAATTTCTTTCCCAATATTGACTTCCACCTTCCTCCAACCATAAAGGATTGTTTTCCCATATTTCCTCATTGCTCAACTAAAGAGATTGATTATTAGTTGTCCTTGCATTAAAGTCACCTATTAGCACTGTGTCTCCAAGTGTGTTGAAAATAGAGATATCTTTTTTTAGTGAGGCATAAGGGTCTTCGTTGTCTAAATTTCTCTTCTTATTAAACTTTGAATTTTCTGGATTAAAGTAGCAAGTGGCTAATCTGAAAGTTACCCCATTCTCTGTTATTTGCAGCCATATGTATTGTTTATTAGTGTCTTCTTTTTCAACTTTAACAATTACTTGCCATTTCTCATCTATCAGCATTGTATCTCCCTCGTGACCTTTGCACGTTTCACTCCCTTTGTTCCAAATTGAAACTTTCTTAAATCCTTCGAAATATGGAACTTTACAACCATCATGTTCATGCATTTCTGTAAGAATGATAATGTATTTTCCTTTTTCTATGGTCCCTAATCCAGGTCCTCTCCTCCAAGGATATCCTCTACAATTCCAAGTTACAATTTGCAAGTATTCCTGTGGGGCCACTATTCCTTATTTTGTGTTTAAAAAACAATCATTGACTTGGGCTTTCCCATTCTTTAACCATACCCACTTGCCCTCATTTATTGTTGTCTTCACTTTCTCCAATTATTTTCTTTGTTCTTCTTATTGATCAAAGGTCAAATATTCATCAAGTGTGTGTGCCTTTTATTAACCCTCTATTTTTTAGAATCATGTTCTTATCCTCTAAGCTTCAGAAGGCGACTCTTACATGCCTATCTCTTCCTCCATCTGCTTCTTTCCAATCCTGTTGTCTTGCTGGATAAATCTTGTCCACTTCTACTTGTCTTTAAGGAAGTCCCTTGTTAGGATATCAGTTCTCTCCTTCTCATCGAAGTCCCTTAAGCCTTTAATTATAATGTTTGCAACCGTGCTTTGTTTATCTTTTTCTTCCCTTAGTTGTCTTTTGACTTGTGTTTCAATAATTCCTTTATGCTCACTAGATGGTCATATCCATGACTTGGCCTCTTCTATCCGTTCTCTTAACTGATTTTCTTTTGACTCCATATCTACCAATTTTGATTGAATCTCCTTTATTTTCATTAAGTTTTCTCCTCCCTCCATTGTTGGCTCCTTGTTTCTAGCCAATTTTAGTCGATCTATCTCTTGATTTATAGTGACCAAATCTTGTTGACCTCTTGTCATGTTAGTTTGAAGATTTAAAATATGTTCTTTCAGTATTTTATTTCTTTTTCAAGATTGTTGTTGGTCTCTATAACTATTTTTATCCTGTTGTCTTCATACAATCCCTTTGCTTCTAGAACTTGAAGTTTATTTTTCAATCTTAAGAGCTCTTTTACATACAACTCAGATGACCATATAAGGTGTGGATGTAGGACTATACACTTCCCGAGGCACTTTTTCGGTGCCCTTCTTGCTTGCTATAAGCTCTTCTATTTTGCCCACAATCACTTCCATCTTGCCCATATTTGACTCGAGATCATCTAATTCTGCTATAAGATTTCCCTTTCCTTTATACTTGGCTCAATTAGTTTGTTCACATTTTTGCAATATCTTATTAGATATCTCTATATTACTAATGTTTAACTTTGGCAAAATCATAGTAATTTTTTTCTTTTGATTTGGCCTTAGTTTTCATGATTGTTTGCACCTTAAAATCCCCTTGTATTGTTTTGCATTTACAAAAATCAGTCTTCCCTTTGTGTTTGCGTGCCTTAGTCCATTTTCTTGAATGGATCTTGTTAACAAAGAGTCCCAAAATCTTACTAAACCATCTTGACCTAGAAATTTTAACAAATCTTTCAGTTGTATGTGGGGTTCATTTATTATTTTGTTGTTCAGTATGTAATCCATTACTCCCAAATGTTTTGGAGGTATGTCTATTTTTCACATTTGCAATCCTTGTGTAATGAAACCCTAACCAACTGTATCTACCATCTACAAAGTTCCTTGATTGGATTTCTAGATCTATGCACATTTATAGAAAAGTTCATTGCTTGAGTGGCACCAACGACAATATTGGGAAAGAGTTTTTTACAAAAAAGAAAGTAAGAATGGTCATAGTAAGTAAAGTTCATATTATGATCTTTTGTGAAGTTGATGCAAATACATGTGTGAGATTTTGCCAAGATCTAGGGCTCAATGAAAAATACAATAGAGAGACAAAATATTGATAGGAATAAATTGTATTCTATCAAGAGAAAATACTGATCAACTGGATCATCAGAAGTTACATACAATGAATATGAGCCTGCTTATATATACAAGGCTATATGGATATGTGAGCACACAAACATGACATGTGGATCAATAAGAAACAATGGTAGGTAGGAAATACGTGTGGTAGGTAGGAGAAGCGATATAATATTCCACATGAGTTGGATCACCCACCGAAGGTGGAATGTAACAACAAGATAAGTCCACAAAAGGTGGAAATTCTCCTACACACACTATCGCAATGTGGCACAAACACCCAAGTGTCTCATACCCAAACTAATATGAAATGCATTTCCCAAGTAAACTTAAGTAAGGTGTAATAATATCCATGATGAATAATTATTTACACCAACATCCTCCCTTAAGTGCAACTTAGGGGAATGCACTTAAGTCTACAATGCAACTAAGCAATGCAAGATGGGTCCCGGCTACTAGGCCATGTTAGGTACCCATGTATAAATGCAAATGCATGCAAACCAATGCAATGAAATCTCTCACAAAGTGGGGAAATTGGAAAAAACCTCCCCCAAAAGAGAGATGAAAACTAGATACAAAGAACTCTCATAGAAGTATGTGAAGGACAAAACCCCATGTGAGGAAAAATTCCCCCCCATATGAGAGAAGAAGAAGAGAGATTAAGAAGCCCCCCTCAATGTGGAATTTGCACCAATGATAGAAGCTCGATGATGAATTGAAGAAACTGCTCCACGAACGTTGAACCACGTTCCTCCCCTTAGGAAGAAACAAAACCAAAGGTGTATCCATGAAGTCTCCCCAACCATGAAGGGAAGATGTAGGAAAAATACTCATTATGAAATGAATCTCTGAAAACTACTCAAGTGTCCCCATGTCGATGTTGAAAGTTACCCCCTCCAAAGGTGGTAAACTGTGCCACACTACTAAAAAAGGCACTCCAAGATCTAGTATAGAAAAATGTAGAACAATATCCAAAGACTCACATGTCTCCTCAAAAGATAAAGATACCTCCTCCAACTGTTGGACAAAAGTATCCACAATCTTGTCAACCTCTAAAGATTGATCATGTAGAGAATGTGGAAGAGGGTCAGAGTGATCCCTTACAACAATCAAAGAATGATCATCTTCATCAAAGAGAAGATGAATGTCATCAATGATGTCTCCCAAATCTGCAATATAGGACTCCACAAACAAACCTGCAATGTCTGTCAAGTAGGCATCCCAATCAACTGAAGCTGGAAGACATGAAATATCCTACTGCACTGAATCACAAGAAGGCAAAACTATCGCACTAGCTGCATCATCAGGTGCAATAGGTGGTGTGATATCAAGAGAAGGAGATGAAATGAAAGGCTCAAGAATGGGGTCAAAAGTGAGAATCCCCAAGTTCAAATGCCCAAAGTTCTCCTCAAAATCTGAATCATCAACATAGGAAGAATCAACCTCATCAATAGGACCAAAATGTGAAAAAGAGTACAACTGAGATGCATGATCAACCACCCCATTCGCAATGATAGCTCCACTCTCCAAGTCTCTAATGATAACTAAATCAGGTGTGAACTCCACAGTTTTCCTAGTTGCCCCATGTGTGATTTGATAGATGGAAAGAAGATTGTTTGTCTGGTGGGGTACACACAACACATCATTGAAGGAGTTATCCCCAATGGCAATAGATCCTTTCCCAATCACATCCATGCATGTATGATTTCCCATCAAAATCTATGGCATGTGGCAAGGCTTAAATGTAGAAAACATAGACTGCGAAGATGCCATATGATGAGAAGCCCCTGAATCTAGAAGCCATCTCCCTAAATCATGAATTGTAGTAGCACAAAGAGCTTGTCCCTTTCCTTTATCTATCCCAAAAGAGTGATCCTTTCCTTTATCCTTATCCTTTGAAGAAGAAGCCGATGTAGACATTCTGGAAGGTAGGTTGATTTTGTTCTTCTCAAGAAGATTCTTCAACTCATCAATATCCTTTTTATAACAATGATGCTCATCATGTCTTGACTTTTTGCAATATCCACAAAAAATATTGTCCTTATATGATTTCCTCTTAGGTGAGAATGGTAAATCACCTTGTTGTAGAGAGGAAGATTGTGCTCCATCTTGTTGTGGTTTTGAATTAGGTTGCTTTTGATTCTTGCCTTTTCCTTGATTGCTTTGATTCCCTTTGTTAGCCACCAAAGCTTGTGACTTTGACGATTTGAGAATCCCCATCTTGGTCAACTTAGATTGCTCAAGTATCAACATCTCCATGAATGAATCAAATGAGGGAGAAGTGTATGAGGAACCTTGAGCTAACCTATGGGTGTGAAAGCTAGATACAAAGGTTGCATACTCTGAAAGAAGCTTGTCCAACAAGTTATAAACCAATATGTCCAAAGATATGTTTTAGAGGTCAAAATAAAATCAAATTAATGTCAAAAGTAATCTAAAGTTAGAATGAATCCAAACTTATTTTTGAGTAAAAGCTAGTTTTTGTCAAGTATTTTTTTGTAGAGAGTCATATTCTTGAGGATCATTGATGTCAATTGTCAATGTTAAGTTGAAAGTGAGCCATGCCATGTCTAAGTCAATGGAAACTCAAAGTCATTGAATGTGTTGTTAATTGTGAAGAAGAGTGTATGTTTAGTAGTACTTAGTGCCTTAGGTTTAAAATTATGAGGTTGTCAAGATGAAGTCTATTGAAATAAAATGTTGGAATCAAGTGAAAGGTTGAGATTCTATCTAAGTGTGGGTAATGGATCCTAGGTGTATCCTTGTCAAAGTCAAGTTAAAAAAGTCATAGTCAAATGTCATTGTAAATTGGGATGAAAGAAAAGTCAAGTTATTGTTTGCACATAATTAAGTCTATATTGGAATTGGCCATTCCAACAATAGAAAACTTTTTGCAAGTACTAGATGTTGTCCTCATTTTTGTTTCCAAAAATGAAGGACCACTACGATGGAATTTTTATGAAAAATGAAAATTATTACTCTATGGCACGCTTCCCGAGGTGAAATTTTGACTAATCCTTGGACTAGCTTAATCCTCAGTCCATTCTCGAACTACGTTTCAAATTTCGTCCAATTCTGGGTTCGTTTGCCATGCCTTTCCTTCAATTTCGGGTTTTAAAACCCAGACTGCAGGTGGAGAATTTTCTTCAAAATGCAAGTTTTAATGATATTCATTGTTGTGGTCTTTGTAGGGGAATTTTTGATCACTTACATGTGCATTTTTTATTTCAAATATGTCACTTGTAATTTATTTTAAGTTTCCCATTTAATGTTTTTATCTTTTTGTTGTTTTTTGGTCATTTTTAGTTAAAATAGGGGTTTTTTAGCTCAACTGCAAGTAAACTTGCAGTTTGTCCAAAAAAACCCCTACTTTAATGGGTTTTACATGTAATAGGGATTTTAAATCCCCATTACATGTGTGCAAGTGTTTAATACTTGTTGTAGGGATTTTATTTCCCCCTTACAAGTATTTTTAAACTTGCAGTTTGTCTTTTAAAACCCGATTTTAACATAAAGTTCATTTTTGACAATTTTTGAACTTGTCATTTGTCCAAAAAAACCCGATTTTGGCTTAATGAGTGAAAAGGTGAAATTTTAAACTTGTTGTTTTATATCCAAAACCTGATTTTAAGCATGAAAGAGGAAAAAGTGCAAATCGAACTTGTCATTTTATATCTAAAACCCGATTTGCTTCCTTTTGAAGAAATCGAACTTGTCATTTGTTTTTCAAAACCCGAAATGCAAGAGGGAAGCGATTTTGGACTTTTTCAAAGCGAAATTCATGGATGAATCGTTGGATGAATGAGGCATTTTGGGTTTGTATCCTATCTTCTTGCATTTTTGGAAATCTATCATGCCATTCCAAGGACAAATTCGCTGGTTTTTACCCTAAAAACAGCAACCACGTTTTTTTCCTAACGTGAATCATTAATGCCACGTTTTGAGGGGTTGAATCTTTAAAATTTCGCACACTCCTAGATCGTTTTGATCTTTCTTCCTAAGGCGTGGAGGGTAAGAGAAGGTTCGCACCATTTAATGGTGCATTGAATGTGTAATGTGTAATGAATGCCACGTTTTTCACAAAAACGTGACTCTCTTGGCTGCGTTTTAAATCCTTTGGCATTGATACCTCTTCAAACACCTTTGGTATTATTGCTTTAGCAAATACCTTGATCATTTTGCTGCAACAAACTTGAAATGAACACTTTCATTGGCATTTTACTCTTGCAAGTTTAAGATTGCTACCATTTTTGGGGGCATTTTCACAAAAACGTGATAAGGGTTTAAAAGTTCAGTTTTGCTTCTTCATCTCAAGAAGTATTGCATTGTTGGAGAAGCATTTTGATTTTCCAATCAAGGTATGTTCTTCCTTTCTTCTCTTCTTTTTATTTTCATGTTTTCTTCATTTTTTGTTATTAATTGCATTCTTCACATGTGTTGTTCTTCCCTTAAAATTGGTTTTCATAAAACAAATCTTCCCTTTGAAATGCAATTGTTAAATTGCATTATTCTTCTCAAAATTCCATCTTAGCTAGTATTCGGGATTTTTAATCTCGATTACAAGTTCGCTGGAAATTGTTGTTCTTCCCTTACGATTGAGAAATTTAATCATTTTTGGTTAAATTTCCAAGCTTGAAAAATGTGAAATACCTCTCTCTTGCAAATTCATGTTTTGAAAACCGGATTACATGTTGAAAAGATCTTCCCATTTTCATGAAAATGACTATCCCAGATATTCCCATTTCTATCCATTCACGTTCCCCATATCCGCACTTTCCATTTCCATCATTTCCCGCAAGTCAAAATCCCATTTTTCATCCGTTTCTCCATTTTCGAATTTACAAGTATACTTGTATTCGGGTTTTAAAATCCCGATTGCATGTATGTACTTTCCAACTTGTATACTTGCGAAAATTCCCCCAAGATCCGAAATTGGTCAAAGTCAAGATTTTCCCATTTCTACATGTCTTCTCTCTTCTTCTCACAAAACCGTGAAATTCAGAGATCGAAGTTTTACCCATTTGAAAAAAGAAAGAATGATATTTGCAGCTGATTATGATGTGGCCTTAACCCTTTTAAGTCTTCATCACAGCATTCCAGGTTCGCAATCAATGTCAGATTTGTCGGCATCGCCAACTCCAAAGAAAATGAAATACAAATATGATAAATACCAGAATGAGGTTACACCTTCCCAGGTCTCCTCGCCATTGGATCGCATCAGGGACACAGAAATAGGGCATGTTGATATGGCAGAATTCATTCACAGGGTAGAAGATCCACAGGATAACAACTTGCAGCGGCTGTTGGACAGCCATATCCATCATGCGTCTTCTTTCCCAGTGGCTGCCCTAGAACCTGAATTTGTTCTTGCATGCGCCCATCATTTTGACAAAGAGTCAAGAGTCATAAAAAATGATGATGGTGAAGCCATAATTCGTCTTGATGCGGATACAATCGAGAAGGTCTTCAAAATACCTCCTGCACCTGTTTACATGGAAATCACCAAAGAAAGTGCAGCAGAGTATTATGTGAAAAGAGAAAAAGATTGCAAGCGCCACATCAATAGGTGGATTCATGAGCCACGTCCTTCCTTCTCAAGATGGGCAAAGTTGTACCATTGTGATTTCAAGTGGGAGATAGGAGACACCATCACTCTTCTCAGCAGAATGTTAGGCCTTGAGCACTCTAATGTCTTTGAGCCATGGATGTATCAATTCATCATGTTCATACGGCAGTCGCATCACATTTCATGGGGTGAAATCATCAGCGATGCTTTGTGCGAACAACTTGCAGCGGTTCCTACCACTATGACCTTCTTTATGAATTCTTATTTGGTATATTTAGCAGCATCACTTAGACACTTTCCAGGTCTTTCTACCAAGGGTGATCGCTCTCTCATACCAGTTTGGGAATATTATGACCAGTTGCCTTTGAAACCTAGCAGACTACATTTTAGAAGAGTCCAAGACGCATTCTTTGGATATTTTATGTGTCAGTTTGACATGGATCTCAGAAATAAGCGAGTATCAGATGAGGCATGGGTCAAGGTATCTGAGTATGGGTGCTTATTCCTGCAATTTCCCACCTTCACCTACATGAGGATTGGGTGCTATGATGGACAACCATACATGCTACCAAGATACCCGACCGATAGGATAATTCTTATGGAGTTGGGTAGACAGATTATGGCTGTTCATACTCTTCAGTCTGCTAGACACAAGGTTGGAATGGGGATCTCCAGCACAAATCCGTTGAAAATTGGTCGATACTCCCTTGTCACATCTGTGAAGGCTAAGGCCATGGAGGTTGAATTGTAGGAAATCAAGCTTAAGAGGTTCAAACCTAGAGCTGATTTTGATTATAGAGGTATGAAGGAAAAGATCAAAAAATCCTTTGTACATGTTCATCGCATTGAAGACATCTGGGCAGATCTCCGCACAGAAGCTGAAGTCCTGAAGATGGATTACTGCAGGCTCACTGTTGAGCAAATTGTTGACTTGAACTTGGCAGATATCCCACAAGGGATGATTGATGATGGGCGTATACTTGATCCTGAATACACTTCACAGAGGGTTGAGGAAGCTCCACTTCCTTTGATCCAATGGTCACATAAAGAGTGCGTCTCCATTCTTGACAGATTTCAGCCTATCTTGGCCAACACTAACGCATGGTTGAAAAGCAATGCTGTTAGACTTATCAAAATCAAGGTTGGTAAAGAAGATGATTCTACAGGGCCTCTTGGACGAAAGTCTGAGATTCAGATTGATAATAAGGAGGGTGCTTCATCTTCAAGCACAAGGATCAAGTTACGAGTTAGTCGTGCAGTAGTGCTTCCTCCTGAGGAGACAACTACTCGTGGGAAGGAGAAATCACGGTTCCATGTTCGGGTGATCGATCTGGATAATCCAGAAGAGGGGCAGCAATCTGATGATGCGCCTAAGTCTCCAGTTTCAGACACGCCTCATGAGGTCATTCCTCCAGTTTCTATTGAGACGCCTCTTTCTCCTCCTGATTTGCTCATTGATGAGTCTCCTCAGAACCCAGTTCCCATTTCAGCATACGGGCCTTCTCCTGAGCAACAACGAGAAAGTGTGTTGGAAGTTCCTGAAGATAATCCCACTTGCATTCAGTTATCAGAAATTGATACTTCCACTTCTGGTTTTGAAGAATTCATGAGGCAATCTTCATGTCCGTTGGTAACTGAGCAAAACATAGTCGCTATTCAAACAGATATTCCTCCCAGGGTGACCACAGTGATTCAAACAGAAACTGCTTCTCCTTTGCCTACAGCTGTTACAGGAAGTGAGTTGATGACTTTGCCTCCATGGCTTAGTTCTTTCACCCCGAAAAGAAAGAAGCAAGAGATCTCACCTGATGCCTTCGACTACCAGCAACTCAAACAGTCCAGATCCAAAGTTGCTAAGAAGGCGAAGACTATTTCCAGGGTAACTGTTGATAGCAACAAGATGAAAGTAGCTGAAATTGTGGAACCTATTGCAGATAAACCACTTGATGAAATGTCAGCTGCTGATTATAAGGTTACAAGGGTAGAATTGGGCAAGCAAACACATGAAGTCATTAAACATGATGCTCAATTTTCTGTTGCTTCACTAGTGCAAAGGTGCGACGATCTTCTTGCAAAGAAAGACAAGCTAGAAGAAGAAAACCGACAGCTCATGGCAGCCATCAATAAAATCACAAAACCTGCTGCTGAAGGGAGTAACTCCATAGGTTCTTCCGGTTCCCAAGAATCGATTCGTGGAGTAGAAAGGGCTGCTCAAAAAGTACAAGCACTGGATTCCTGGATTGATCACCTTCATGATCAATGCGTGCAAGTGATAAAAGACATTTTTCAAATAATGTCTAAGCTGGAAACCATTGAGGAGAAATTGGATCAGACTTCTAACACTTTCAAAAAGAATCTGGAAAGTGTTGAGAAAAGTCTGGCAATCTGGCGTACCATGCCCCAACAACAGCTGAGTATTTTGCAGGAGCACACCATCATCTCTTCCAGGGTCATGTACTTGGAATTTGAGGAACTCATGGAAAACAAAACCCTTGTTCTTAAGTCCCTCATCGAAGAGATCAGTGATGCAAGGAGATTCCGGAATGAAGTTTATCAAGGTATTGTCTCACATTGTGAAAGGGCCTCTTGCAATATAGTAAGTCAGGATGGAGAGCTAATTCCAGAAGAAGAAGTTCTTGCGGACTTACAGATGAGGATTCATGGTGAATGGAGGAGTGAACAATTCTCGGCAGTTTCAATTCAAGCATTGATGAAACATCAAGCCTTTTTGCATGAGATCCAGTCCATCCTGGATAGAGACAATTCCGCGCTCCTCCGCTGTCACGACACTATTGTGAAGACTATGGTAGTTGCTAAGAACACTCATGAACCGAATCCCGAGGAACTACAAGCGAGCATCCGGAAATTTCAAGGATTCATGTCTTCACAAAAGGCAACCTAAGTGTTTTTCAACACTTAGTTGAATTTTCTCTCTTTCGTAATCTTTAGTTGTAATTTCGTTTTGACAAGTTACATGTAAAAGTAATTTTTGTAAAATACAAGTTACACATTACTTGTACTTTTGTAATTACATGTAAGGCAACTACAAGTTATGTCCGATTAGGACTGTAGTTGGAATAAGTCTTAGTTAGTTAGAGTGACTCTTAGTTAATTAATGAAGTCTCAGTTATTTATTGAAGGAGTCTTGGTGGTTGAGAGAATCTCTCAAGTTAGTTAGGATCCTCCCACCTTTTTCTCAAGGCTCCTCTTCTATAAATACTTGAGAGGTCCATTGTAAATATATCTTTTGGGAAAGCAAGCAAAAACTCTGCCAAATTTACAGCAAGAAGTCTTTGAGCTTATGTATGTGGATTGAAAGTTTTTGAAGAAATAATAAAGAAGGACTACTCAAGTTTTGAGTCTTTGAGCTACATGTTTGAGTTTGAATCTTTTATTTCTTCTATGCCAAGTGTTTCTAAAGGATCTTAGTCCAATCTGATTTGAAGTCTTTGAGCTGCAAGTAGAGAAGATTAATTAAAATAGGAAAATCTCTAGAAGGAGCAGCAAGTCTTTGAGCTTGCGTCTATTCTTGAGGAAAATTACTGTTTGATAAGAAATAGCAGCAAGTCTTTGAGCTTGCATTAGTTCTTGTCTTTGTGTTAAAAGAATAGATTATTTCAGTCTTTGAGCTGTTATCTTTTATTCGTTGTAAAATTTAGTATAGCAAAGGGTAGATAGGACTTCCAATAGTCAAGTCTTTGAGCTTGATATTGCTGTCTCGTCCCGAAGGAAGTGACGGGAGTCTTTGAGCTTTCAGGAAACTTCACTTCCTTTCTCTCATTTTACTTGAAAGTGGTTACTGCTGTTATTCAATCGCTATCCTTTTCTGTGAAGAGAAAAAGGATATTGTCTTTCTTGAAAAAAAGAAGAAAGATTGCTGTCCCATCCAATTTTATTTTCCAAGTTGTAGTTAGATAGGGGGAGCCTTCCCTTAATTAGGAGAGTTTTTACTCGTGTGCTGTAGTTGAAACCACAATTTTGTATATTTCCCCAAGTGTACAAAATTTTCAACCAACACTAGACATTATGAAGACATAAAGAATTGAAATCAATTGCAAAATCAAAGATGTCTTGTTGGACATTGCACAATCCAACAAGAAACATTTTTTGTAACTATGTAATTTCATGAGAATGAAGAAGCAGATGTTGACAAGATAACACAATGGAAGAATGATGAATGAAGACTAATGCAAAGAGAAAATAATGCATACTTAATGAAGAATTTTAAAGAGAGAAGATGGTATGTGGCATATACCCTCATAGAAAAAAATACATAACAACTTCTAGTTGTGGTTGGCTAGAAGTTGTTGAGATAGATCCACAGTTGTGATTGTGGATAGAGTTGTTAGGAGAAGAGGGTAGAGTGAAGAAGCCTAGAAGAATATAGGAAGCTTGAGATCTTCTAAAAGAAAGAACCAAGAGTACCAAAATAATAGGATCGGGAGAGAATCTTGGTAAGGTATTGTGTAGTAGGGTGAAATAGACTTGTTACTACAAAGGCTAATTACACCTCAAATTGTTCATGCAAAATATTACAGAGGAAGAAAGAAAGATAAATATGGATAGTCAAGAAAAGGGTTAAGAAGGGAGCCAAAACAAAGTGAAAGAAAATAAAGACTCCATGATAGAATAATATGAAAAAGAGATTTGAAGTAGATGGACAACTATGCATGAACAAAAGGATCAAGAGGTGAAAGAAAAAGACAGACAAGGATGTGGAGAAATCAAATGAATGAAGAAATAGACGACAAAGAAAATGAAGCAACAAAAGTATGGTGAACAAAGAAGCAAGCAAAACAAGGTATAAATAAAGTATTGTGTGATGTAGATGCAATAAATCCAAGAAAATGACATCCCTAAGGAATGGTCCTTAAATAATGTACTTTAATGATGGTCTTAGTCATATGTAGAAAGGCTAAAGTATCCTAAAATGAAGGTTGAAATTGTATGTAGTTTGTTGTCTTAATTTTCGAATTTTAAAAAATTGACAAACCCTACAAATTTTTATTTAAAATTCACAGTTTTTTTCTCTAAGGCACGTTTTATGAGGTTCAAAACTCATATTTGTTCGTGTCCATTCATTCGTAGGTATGTTTGTCATCTTTGTCTAAGTTTTGGTTGTCTTTTGTTTTCATTTTCCTTCATTTTTGTGCTATTTCAAGTTTTGAGTCAGTCATTGCAAGTAGGAGCTTTTTGCTATCATTGCAAGTGAATGAACCTCACTTCTAATCGGGTTCTAGAAACCTTATTACAAGTGATCTCATTTTTATAAAGTTTGTTTTACTTGTAATCGGGTTTCTAAAACCTCGATTACAAGTATGTTTCATAAAAGAAAAATGGAACATATATTGCACTTGCATCGGGCTTTTTAGAACTTGACTTGTTTTCCCTTGTGCCCTCTTTACATCTCACAACTAATAAGGAGCCTCATTAAACCATTTTTTAGTTGTAAAAGGATTGTTCCTCTTCACGCACCTTTCAGTGCCCTTGTGTGGAGATTTGTGAATCATTTTACCCTCTTCATTTGGAGTTGTGTCAAGATTTCAACAAACTTCTTTTTTCATCATTTTGGGGTTTCATTTTGAGATATGTGCAAATTCGGCATTCATATTTTTGTTCTTTCCTTTGTTTTTTTTTTGTTATTCCTTTGTTCCTTCTAGTCCATTTTATTGTTGGGAACACATCTATTGTATGTGCTCCTCCCTTTTTCATGTGGGTGTCTTTGATTGCAATCAAGTTCTTGTATTCAGGTTGCCAAGTAAGTGAGTTTTTTCTTTTGTAATTGAAAGTATCGTCTTCATGTTTTTCCCATCGCCTTTCACTTGCAATCGGGTCTTTGAACTTCGATTGCAAGTATGCTTTCTGATTTTGTTCCTTTCATTGTTTGAATCCACTTGAAATTGGGGTTCCAAGACTTGATTGCAAGCCACCATTGTATGAGCATTTTGATGTTCTTACTTGCAATCAAGTCTTGAAACCACAATTGCAAGTTTGTGTCTACCTTATAAACCTTTTACACTTGCAATTGGGGTTTTGAGACCGGATTGCAAGCATTTTATCCTATTGCTCTCTTTCTAGCAATTATGATCACTTGCAATCAGGTTTTGAAGACCCGATAGCAAGCTAATGCTTATCATACAAGAATGCTTACTTGCATTTGGGTCTTCAAGACCCGATTCCAAGTGTAAGTGTCAATGTTTTTCCCCAACTTGCATTCTTTCATTTCTATATTCCAATTTCACCATGATCCACTTGCATTCCACATTCCAAGATTTGAATGACCGCCCTTTGTCTCCATATGTGACTTGTTCATGACATATCATTCAAGCTAGTCCACTCATTTTTCCCCTTTCCCATGATAAATATCATGATAGGTCAAGAGTTGGGCATTGTTTTACAAACTCTTTCATTTGAATAAGGTGTCATGACTTCTCCAATAGCCTATGATGATGTCTTAACTCTTTGGGGTTTTCATCGTAGCATTACTAATTCTTGTTCAATGACAAAAGAACCAACATCCCCTTCAAATAAAAGGTTGAAGTACAAATATGACAAATACTAGAATGAGATTTCTCCTTCCCAAGTGAGTTCTTTTGTTGATGAAATCAAGGATACAAAGATTAGGCATGTTGATATGTCTGAGTTCCTTGAGAGAGTGAAAGAGTCAATGAACCATAGCATGCAAATACTTCTAAACAATCATATCCACTTGGTTTCTACTTTCCCAATGGTTGTCCTGGAACTAGAGTTTGTCCTTGCCTATGTTGCTCACTTTGATAAGGGATCTAGAACAATCAAGGATGATGATGGCAATGTTACAATCAAACTTGATGCAGAAACCGTTGACAAGATATTTAAAGTTCCTATTGCTCCAATGTATGTAGAAATCACCATGAACAGTGCTCTTGATCACTATAACTAAAAAAGGGTGATTGCATAAGACACATCAAGTCTAAGTGGTTTAGGATACCTAGAACCTGCTTGTTTTGATGGCCCAAGTTGTACCACTTTGATTTCATTGAAAAAAATTAGTGACATGATCACACTCTTGAGTAGGATAATGGGGTTGAAGCAATCTAATGTGTTTGAGGTCTAGATGTACAAATACATCGTGGTTATGAGGAAGGCCCAATCACATATTCTCTAGGGTGAGGTAATCAATGATAATCTATGTGAGTAGCTCTCACAAGTTCCTACCACTCTCACATTCAACATGAATTCTTGCCTCGTATACATAACAATGTCACTAAGATAGTTTCCAGGTCTTTCTACCAAGGGTGACAGGTCACTAATACTAGTCTGGAAATATTATGATCAACTCACTTTGAGACCTAGTAGGGTTCATTATAGGAGGGTGAAAGACAATTTCTTTGTTCATTTCATGTGTCTATTTGACAAGACACTTAAAAACAAGAGTATCTGAGGTAGCTTGGAAGAAAGTGAATGAGTATGGATGCTTGTTCCTCTAGTTCCCAACTTTCACTTACATGAGAGTTGGTTATTTTGACTGTCATCCATATATGCTTCCAAGATATCCTATTGATAAGATCATTATGATGGAATGAGGGAGATTGCCGATGGTAGTTCATGCACACCAACTGTCTCAACATAAATTAGGTATCAACATATCTTCACATAATCCATTGCAGATTGGTAGATACTCTTTAACAACTTCAACTAGAGCCAAGGCAATGGAGATAGAGCTTTATGAAATTAAGTTGAAGAAGTTCAAGGCTAGGAAATATTTTGACTACCAAGGGATGAAAGATAAAATCAAGAGGGCTTTCACTCATGTTCATTGCCTTGAGGATATCTGGGTTTATCTTTATACAAAGAAAGACATCAAGAAGATGGACTATAGCAAGCTCACCTTGGAACACATTGTAGATTTAGATCTAACTAAGATTCTAGAAGGCATGATAGATGACGTGTTGGTTGAAAATTATGTACACCTGGGAAGGCGTGTACAATTATGGTTTCAACGATAGCATGACTTCCCCTTTCCTACTATTACAAAGTAACTATAATATATAAGCACTAATATAATTTGGGTACCCCTTTCTCTTCTTTCAAAAAAGATGATATTCTTTTCTCTTTTCAAAAAAGAAACTACAACTCAAGTAACAAATACAGAAATCTAAGAAATTTCAAGAACAATAAAGATTCTTATATGAAAGGAAGCAAAGTTTCCATGAAAACGCAAATTCTTCTGTCACTTCCCCGAGATGGGAATATAGAAAAAAATCTCAAAGTCCTCACTTGTCTATAGTTATATCTACCTTCTAGAATGATTAGTATGATAAAAATGTATAACATACAACAGCTCAAAGTCTGTTGATATGGTGCTCCTCTAGACTGCTATAAATATGAACAACTACAAGAACAAAGTCTTGTAATCTCTATCTCTATTATGAACACTTAGCTATGAAAATTTAATCTTTAATATTTGTAGCACAAAGTCTACAAGAAATTAGATTAAAGTTCTTTTTCAACTTCACTAAAATCTCTTAGGTATATACAAAAAAGTATATCATTGTGACATAAGAACACAATGAATATATAATAAAGCCTCAACACAAAGTCTAAAAATTAATTCTCTTTTTTTATATTGCTTGAGAATACAATTTACAAGTATAAAACACAAATCCTTTATCGCTATAAATTTCCGCAGAGTTTTCTAGCTTTCTAAAAAGATAGAAATTACAAAGAGAACCCTCTAATATATATAGGAGAGGGGCTGAGAGAAAAAAGTGGGAGAAGTCCAACTAACTAAGACTCTTTCCACAACAAACTATAACTAACCATAAATTATTCCAAATTACAATTCTATTGTCTTTCAACTTGTAATTTGTTCACATGTAATTACAAGTTACAAGAATACAAGTAATGAGACTACCTATAATTACAAGTTTTGATACTATATGTAATTTGTTAAAAGGAAAATACGTAAAACAAAAATATGATTTAAGTGTCAAGAGACACTTGTTGATCTTCTCTATTCTTGGCCATGAAAGATTGAAACTTGCTAATTGATTCTTGCAATTAATTAGGATTTGGAACTGTTGTGTTCCTTGCAACAACAACAGTTTTGATGATGACATCGAAGTATCTCACTGTTGCTACTCTATGTTATTCAAGAACAGTTTGCATTTTATCAAGGAAAACTTGGCAATTCATAGATCTGTTGACTGTAAACTGCTCTAATTCAAGTTCCTGATGAAGCTTTGAAACCAATTTAGAAAGTATCACATTCTCAGAAAGTAACTCTTCACCTTGACTTACCATCTTACAAGACATTTTCTTAGAATTGGATATAATATCTCATTTAATAAACAGCTTCACTATCTTTAATCAAGTCCTTGACAATTAATGACCTATTGATCATAAGCTCCTCAAACTTAATATGCTTTTCTCTATTTGGTATCACAATGTTGTTGCACACGACTTCCAACTTTAGTTGATCTATTTCATGCCAAAATTTTAAATATATTTCAATACATTCCAGACTTTGCTTAAAATCTTCTAAAGTCTGGTTCAGTTTTATCTTTGCTACCCTTACATTACCCAATACTAGCAAGGCTTTGTTCACCAGTTGAGTACTTCAATTTTCTAGTTGATCTACCCAAGAATCAATAGCTTTGGCTTTTTTTGAGCAACTATTTCAACCTATTTGATGGACTCTTTAGAAGTGGAGGAAGTCAAGGGATCAACCTTCTCTGAAGAATTAGTTATCTTTTGGATCACTGAGATGAGTTGTGTGTTTTCCTCGTTGAGCTTATCCTTCGTCACTAGTAGCTCATCATAACTCTACACTAATGAGGCAATCAAGTCTTGAGCATCATACATTATCGCAACATGTTTCTGATTTCCTAGTTCCACTCTCGTGAACTTGTAATCAGAAAACTACATTTGCCCTTGTGGCTTATCAATAAGAAATTATGTCACTTTTGCATACTTCATCTTATTACTATCCACAACCACTCGTGAAACTGTTTTGGCTTTCTTGGTAGCCTTTGGCTTGGATTTCCTAAGTTGCTGAAATTCAAACACATCAGGAGAAATCTCTTTCTTTTTCCTCTTTGGAGTGATTGGACTCAACCATGGGGGCAAACCTAATGAGCTTGCCTCATTAACAACAACTGCAATTTGTGTAGAAACAGGCTCAGCTTGTACTATGGTTGTCATTCTAGGGGATGCCTCAGTTTGAATAGAAACAAGTGTTTGATCAGAGGGAAAACCATGGCTAGCTTCAGTCACAAACCTATCAAAGTTTATAGAAGAGGTATCAATATCAAAAAGTGACATACTTGAGAGGACATCATATGAAGGATTTGCATCAAAAAAATTCTCCACGTTTTCATGTGAACCATCCATAGGTATATTTGTTGTTGATGATGTCACAATGGTACAAAAAGATGCACTTAACACAACATGATCAATGTGAACTGTAGATAAGGAATCTACATCTGTGTCTATTGGAGACATAGGGACATCCAAAGACAATTGGCGAATGGCCATATGAGGAGAATATGAGTTCAAAGGATATTTTGGAACATTCTCCTCTTATGGTTCATCCTTAGGGTCAATGACTTGAATTTACACTTGAGGTTTCTCTTTTCCTTTCAATGATACCTATTCTGGAGGAATAACCAAAGCCCTACTGACTCTTAGCTTGATTCTAGGACTAGAGGAAGAAGCATCCTCTTTGGATTTGACTCTCACTTCAAACTTGCGCCCAACTAGTCCTATTGAATCATCTTTTTCCCCAACCATGATCTTTATGGTTTTAACATTATTTCTTTTCAGTCAAGCATTGGTGTTGGCAAGGATGGGCTGAAATCCATCAAAACCAAGGTACATTCCTTTTGCAACCATTGGACAGATGGAGGAGGAGCCTCGATGACCCTTTGTTATATATACTCTAGTTCAAGTGTTTTCCTGTCATCTAACATGCCTTCTGGAATCTTGGTTAGATCCAGATCTATAATTTTCTCCAAGGTAAACCTGTTATAGTCCATTTTCCTGATGTCTTCCTCTGTACGAAGATCAACCCAGATATCCTCAAGCTGATGAATATGAGTGATGATTCTCTTGATTTTATCTTTCATCCCTCGATAATCAAAATATTTTCTCGCCTTGAACTTCTTCAAATTGATTTCCTAAAGTTTTGTCTCCGTTGCCTTGGCTTTTGTTGAAGTTGTCAAGGAATATCAGCCAATCTACAATGGATTATGTGAATATATATTGATCCCTGACTTAAGTTGAGCTAATTGGACTGCATGAACTATCATCAAGTTACTATCCAACTCTATGAGGATGATCATATCAATAGGATATCTTCGAAGAATATATGGATAACCTTTAGAATATCCAGCTCTCATGTAAGTGAAAATTGGGAATTGAAGGAACGTGAATACATACTCATTCACTTTCTTCCAGGATGGCTCAAACACTCTCATGTTCTTAAATGTCTTATCAAATAAACACATGAAGTGACCAAAGAAGGCATCCTGCACCCTCCTGTAGTGAATCTTTCTAGGTCTCAAGGTGAGTTGATCATAATATTTCCACACTGGTACCAATGACTTGCCACCTTTGGTAGAAAGACCTGGAAATTGTCTTAGTGACAATGCTATGTATACTAGGTAGGAATTCATGTAGAAAGTGAGAGTGGTTGGAACTTGTGAGAGTTCCTCACATATATTATCACTGACCACTTCACCCTAGGTGATATGAGATTGAGCTTTTCTCATGAATACAATGTATTTATACATCTAGATCTCAAATACATTAGATTGTTTCAATCCAAAGTGTGATCATGTCATTGATTTCTTCAATGAAATTAGAACGATAAAATTTAGGCCATTTAGAGAAACAGGTCTTGGGAGTCTTAAGCCACTTGGAATTGATATGCCTTATGCAATCTGATCTTTTGTTGTTATAATGGTCTAGAGCCCCCTTCATAGTAATGTTTGCATACATCAGAGCAATAGGAACCTTGAAGATTTTGTCAATGGTTTCTACATCCAATCTGATAACAATATTACCATCATGATCCTTGATTGTCCCAGATTCCTTGTCAAAATGAGCAGCACAAGTAAGGATAAATTCTTGATCCAAGGCAGCCATTGGGAAAGTGGAAACCAAGTGAATATGGCTATTCAAGAGAAATTGCATGTTATGACTTGGTGACCCTTATGCTCTCTCAAAGAACTCAGACATATCAACATACCCAATCTCCGTGTCTTTGATTTCATCAACAGCAGAGCTCACTTGAGAAGGATAAATCTCATTCCGATACTTATTATATTTATACTTCATCTTCTTGTTGGAAGAAGATGTTGGTTCTTCTGTCATTGAGAAAGAATCTATAACACTGCAATGAAAACTCCAAAGAGTTAAGACATCATCACAGGCTATTGGAGAAGCTATAAAACCTTCTTCAAATGAAAGAGCTTACAAAACAATGATCAACCTTGACTTATCATTAGATATTACATGGGAAAGGGAAAATGAGTGGACAAACTTGAACGATGCATTATGGAAACATGATATCGATGGTGATAAGGGTAGAATTTTGGATCTTAAGGGGTGGGATGCAAGTGGATAACAATGAGCTTGAAAAAGTGGAAATGATGAGTGCGAGATAGGGAAAAAAACTTTGATACTTGCACTTGCAATCGGCTCTTGGAAACCCGGATACAAGTAAGCAAGTGAGCATGATAGGTGTAAGCTTGCAATTGGGACTTGGATACCTGATTGCAAGTGTGCATATTTGCAAATGAGAAATAAGTGGAAGAAACAAAAAAATCTCTGATACTTATACTTGCAATCGGGTCTTTGAGACCCAAATGCAAGTGAGTGTGTTTTGAATGATAGATGCAAGCTTGTAGTCGAGTCTCTAAGGCCTGATTGCAAGTAAGTGAAAATATGAAAGGTGTATGCTCGGATTTGTGGTGATGAAAATACTAACATTGAGATCAAAAAGGCCAACATACCAATGAAACTTTTGAGTACAAAGATTAACTAACTTAAACTAGTTTTAAAAAGTTAACTTCTTGTTAGTGAACATATTTATCTCTTTTCTGAAATCTTAATATAAAACACAAAATATGACTCTGATTCACCCTTTGTGAAAAGAAAACAAATTACCAACATTTGGATGAATTAATTGAAATTCAACCTATGCATTAGAGGGTAGCTCCTCATTTTATTTGCAATGAATTTATTATACATACTAACACTTTTAACCAGAAAGCATTGAAAGGCTCCAACATTTATCCATCAACACAAATAAACGCCTTCAAAACTGCAACATAGGTAAATATTTCAAAGAATATTCAAAGGAGAGTTCACAAACTCTAATTCATAACATTCTTGCTTTATACATTCAAAAATAAAATGGGACTCAGCAAGAGAAACTAATAGCTCAACCGAGACTCTCTCATGCCTCACAGGGCAAGGTGGATCAAGCAAATCAATACAATCACGTGAGTCATCCAACATTGAATAGTAAACATGAATTGAAAGGAATTATAGAGGTAATTGATCATCAAATTATATTGTGCCCTTAATCAACTTAAGAATTATTGTAGATCTGAGAACACACAGATTCAAAGATAACATAATATTTCATTAATAACCAGTCATTGTATCATCCAGGCAATTCACAAAAAAATTTATCTACTGGTCCCAAAAACACAGTTTTTGGAACCCTTTTCTTTTCTTTTTCCACCATATATATAGTTTATCCCTTTCTTTAAAGAGACTTTCAGTTATCAATAATTGATTCTTGAAAATTTAATTAATTAATCTTTTCTTTTATCTTTTATCCTCTTCCTGATAACGTTTTTTTTTTTGTTTTAAATCTTCAAATCTTTTATCTCAGAATTTTTATAGACCCGTACTCAGAGATAAATAACTTTTGACTAACATAATGTTTTTCCAATCGCTCCAGTGAGAATTTATAAAACTAGGTTTTCTAAAACATATCACAAATTCATCTTGATCCAATGGTGAAATTAAAAGTTATTCCCCCCGCACCGAGACTAATTTTTCTATCTCAGAAAATTTGTGGTTACAGGTTGCATTGAAAATTACAAACATTAGACATGCCAATGTTAATGGATTCTTGAAATTGCTGAAATTTTGAACTCACACACTCTGAAACTGCATCTGATGAATCTATGAATTTTGAATTTGAACTTTTGACATTGAACCTCGAACATTGAACCTTGAACCTGCGGGCTTGAACCTGCAAGCTTGAACTTGCGCGCTTGAGCCAAAGAAGGTTCAAAGTTCAAGTTCAAAGACCAAAAATTACAATGAACCCGAAATTTGAACTTTGAACCTTTTTGAACCTTTTGAATTTTTTTGAACCGCTTGAAACTTTTGAACCTTGAAACTGTTGAACCTAAGAAGGTTCAAGGTTCAAGTTCAATGATAATTGTTCCTTTGGACTGCCATATAAAAACTTGCATAACTTTTTATTGAAAGCTTTGTTTCTTGTGAAATTTTAACAGTAGAATAAATGGACCTAGTAGAGCATAACCCAGAAATGATTTTTGCATAGGACACATAAAATGTGGGAATTAATTGTTTGGGTATATGGGTAACCCAAAAATAAAACAATTAAAATCTCTCAGCAGACATGGAGTTTGGCCATAAAAACTTCAGCATTAAAATATTAACAATAATTGATTTTTAGTTGATTATGAGGCTTTAGGAATGAGCAAAAATATAGGGGTAACATTGGCTCTGATTGGGGACTAGGACTATAAAGGACTAGGAGAATCCAGAATGTCTCTGGGAGAGAAGAAGAGTAGTGCCTAGCTATTGGGCAACATAGTCAAGAAAAACAGAGCACAAGGAGCTACTTGCAGAGAGGGGAGGAGAGCAGGGCAAACCCACAAGCCAAAACATCTAAGCCTACAACACAACAAAAAGACAAAATATGTACATGGTCACAAGACCCCATCAGAATATGTACAAGACTAATTATGCAAATCCATTAACCGGCTGTGAGAAAAATGCACCTTTCCGGAATAATGGATTTTGGCCAATTGATGCAGCTAGAGATACCTGCCATTTCGCGACTCTCTTAATGTTGGACCTCATATTTATGGAGTGCAGTAATAACATGTAGGCGTACTTAGATCCAAATAACCACTTATCATAAAAAAATGGCGATCCATGTTGAGCTCCCTACATAGTATTACTCAAGCAAATTTCTCCTTCTAATTAATAAAAATAATGACCAAGATTTTCTAGAAAAAGGGGGGCATCTTCTTTAAAATTTGCACTGCTAAGACCATCATTCTTAAAAGAATTTTCAGTAGTCAAACCAATAGTGGGCAGGAATAACCTGTGCAAATGCTCATCGCCAAAAAGCCACCTTTTATCATAAATTTTTGAATTCTCTCAACTACCTTGTATAGCACTATTCAAGAAATGCTCCAGCTTTGATTGCACATTAAAATGTTGAGAAACTTCTAAAGAAATGGCTGAGTCTTTTGCAGCGAAGTCTTCTTGCTCAAGGGAAGATAAGGGAAGATAAAAATTAATCTACGAATTTTTCACAAAAGGAAGTGTCAACCAAACCATTCAACAATCCTTGAGGCTGCAATATTCTATCGATTTGAGCATCATTTTGTCCCACATTTACATCAAATATTTCTATTATACCTTCATTTTCAAATTTTGACAAATCTTTAACCAAGCATGATCTTTATTTATTTTCATTACAAGCTTCAACTGATAAATAAAAATAAAATGATTCTAACATACATTCATTCTGAACTTCTGAATGTGAAGAATCATTCTTACCGCTTTCTTGTGCAAAACTAAAAGTTGTATATTCTGGTTGCAAGTTAATCTGAAAATCTTCATCTTTACATTTTTTTGGAACAAGTCCACTTTCACTAGCCTCAAAATTGAAAGTCTCTATTTTTGGCGAAGAAAAAGATTCCAACATATCTTCACCTTCTAGGCTCACAACTTCTCTATTGTTTTCTTGATCATCTTTGTCTGCTAAAGCTTGCTTCGTAACGGGTGTGCATGATGATTCTTTTTCCCTATTATGGATACTTGACAAAGAAATTTCATACTTTTCACTTTCAGCTTGTCGTAACCTTTCTCTTTGTTCTTGATTATGATTCTAAGCCTTTGACGGCTTGACCAATGTTGGCTCAAGATCTCTTTCTCCAAAGACCGAGAAGATATAAGAAATTGGCTCTTCATTTTCTGATTTTTCTTTTAATCTTTCTACAACAGATATAGTCTTTTGCTCATGATTTTTGAGGTTGTGATACCTTTGATACACACTTTTCAGCAGCAAGGCAAATTTGTGATCTTTAGCGAGATCTATTTTACTCTTTTCAACCTCACAGATACTTTGCTTACAAGCATTCCAGAGGTATTGCAGCATTGGGTCATTTTCAGCCATTATTTCTTCAACAATAGGTTTCTTTCTCAATTGCTCTCTTGGTTGGATTTCTTGATCGCTCAAGACCGTGCAATTTTGCGAATGAAATGACTTTTGGGCAACAAGAGCTTCTTCATCATCATTATCCCTTAACTCCTCTTCCAGCTGCAATATTTTCCTTGCATAAACTTGCAAAACTCTTGTCTTTTCTTTCAATTCTTTCAATTTGTGAAATCTAATGCAAATACTTCTCCATAGAAGAGTGGATGCATGATCATCTTCCATACTTATATTATTTCTAACAGCATGAGAAATACTTTCTTTGTAATGCTCCAAGAAGTCATGCAGTATTTTATCATCTATTTCAATAATTTCCAAGATCAAAGGATCTGGTCTTTTCCCTTTTCTCATTGCTCTTGTCTTGAGCATGATGTTTATATACAGAGTCGCCAATCTCCTGCACAGAGATAAATCTGAAAATTTTGAGGAAACAAAATGTACTGATCTTTGATTCGGAATCCCCAACAAAGTCGCCAAAAATCTATTAGTGAACAGATTTCTCTCTTTTATGAAATCTTAATATAAAACACAAAATATGACTCCAATTCACCCTTTGTGAAAAGAAAACAACTTACCAACAGTTGGATGAATTAATTGAAATTCAACCTCTGCATTAGAGGGCAGCTCCTCATTTGATTTGCAATGAATTTATTATATATACTAACACTTTTAACCAAAAAGCATTGAAAGGCTCCAACATTTATCCATCAACACAAATAAATGCCTTCAAAACTGCAACATAGGTAAATATTTCAAAGAATATTCAAAGGAGAGTTCACAGACTCTGATTCATAACATTCTTGTTGCATACATTCAAAAACAAAATGGGACTTAGCAAGAGAAACTAATAGCTCAATCGAGACTCTCTCATGCCTCACAGGGCAAGGTGGATCAAGCAAATCAATACAATCACGTGAGTCGTCCAACATTGAATAGTAAAAATGAATTGAAAGGAATTGCAGAGGTAACTGATCATCAAATTATATTGTACCCTTAATCAACTTAAGAAAGATTGCAGATCTAAGAACACATAGATTAAGAGATAACACAATATTTCATTAATAATCAATACAATCACATGAGTCGTCCAACATTGAATAGTAAAAATGAATTGAAAGGAATTGCAGAGGTAACTGATCATCAAATTATATTGTGCCCTTAATCAACTTAAGAAAGATTGCAGATCTAAGAACACATAGATTAAGAGATAACACAATATTTCATTAATAATCAGTCATTGTATCATCCAGACAATTCACAAATTTTTTATCTACTGCTCCCAAAATCACAGTTTTTGGAACCCTTTTCTTTTCTTTTTCCACCATATATATAGTTTATGCCTTTCTTTAAAGAGACTTTCAGTGATCAATAATTGATTCTTGAAAAGATAATTAATTAATCTTTTCTTTTATTTTTTATCCTCTTCCTGATAACTTTTTTTTTTTTTTTGAAATCTTCAAATCTTTATCTCAGAATTTTTATAGACCCATACTCAGAGATAAATAGCTTTTGACTGACATAATTTTTTTCTGATTGCTCCGGTGAGAATTTAGAAAACTAGGTTTGCTAAAACATATCAAAACTTCAGCCTGATCCAATAGTGCAATTAAAATTTATTCCCCCCACACCGAGACTGATTTTTCTATCTCAGAAATTTCGTGGTTAGAGGTTGCATTGAAAATTACAAACATTAGACATGCCAATATTAATGGATTATTGAAATTGCTGAAATTTTGAACTCACACACTCTGAACCTACCTCTAATGAATCTTTGAATCTCTGAATTTGAACTTCTGAAATTGAACCTCGAACATTGAACCTTGAACCTGCGGGCTTGAACTTGCGCGCTTGAACCAAAGAAGGTTCAAAATTCAAGTTCAAAGACCAAAAATTACAATGAACCCAGAATTTGAACTTTGAACCTTTTTGAACCTTTTGAACTTTTTTTAACCGCTTGAAACTTTTGAACCTTGAACCTGTTGAACCTAAGAAGGTTCAAGGTTCAAGTTCAATGATAATTGTTCATTTGCGCTGCCATAGAAAAACTTGCATAACTTTTTACTGAAAGCTCCGTTTCTTGTGAAATTTTAATTGTGAAATAAATGGACCTAGTAGAGCATAACCCAGAATTTATTTTTGCATAGGACACATAAAACGTGGGGATTTAATTGTTTGGGTATATGGGTAACCCAAAAATAAAACAATTAAAATCTCCCAGTCGACATGGAGTTTGGCCATAAAAACTTCAGCATTAAAATATTAACAATAATTGATTTTTAGCTGATTATGAGGCTTTAGAAACGAGCAAAAATATAAGGGTAACATTGGCTCTGATTGGGGACCAGGACTGTAAAGGACTAGGAGAATCGAGAATGTCCCTGGGAGAGAAGAAGAGTAGTGCCTAGCCATTGGGCAACAGACTCAAGAAAAACAGAGCACAGGGAGCTCCTTACAGAGAGGGGAGGGGAGCAGGGCAAACCCACAAGCCAAAACATCTAAGTTTACGACACAACAAAAATACTAAATATGTACATGGTCACAAGACCCTATTAGAATATGTACAAGACTAATTATGTAAATCCATTAACCGTTTGTGAGAAAAAGGCACCTTTTCGAAATAATGGATTGTGGCCATTTGATGCAGCTAGAGATACCTGCCATTTCATGACTCTCTTAATGTTGGACCTCAAATTTATGGAGTGCAGTAATAACATGTAGGCGTACTCAGATCCAAATAACCACTTATCATCAAAAAATGGTGATTCATCCTGAGCTCCCTGCATAGTATTACTCAAGCAAATTTCTCCTTCTAATTGATAAAAATAATGACCAAGATTTTCTTTAAAAAGGGGGCATCTTCTTTAAAATTTGCACTACTAAGACCATCATTCTTAAAAGAATTTTCAGCAGTCAAACCAATAGTGGGTAGGAATAACCTGTGCAAATGCTCATTGCCAAAAAACCACCTTTTATCATAAATTTTTGAATTCTCTCGACTACCTTGTATAGCACTATTCAAGAAATGCTCCACCTTTGATTGCACATTAAAATGTTGAGAAAATTCTAAAGAAATGGCCGAGTCTTTTGCAGCAAAGTCTTCTTGCTCAAGGGAAGATAAAAATTGATCTATGACTTTTTACAAAAAGAAGTGTCAACCAAACCATTCAACAACCCTTGAGGCTGCAATATTCTATCGATCTGACCATCATTTTGTCCCACATTTACATCAAATATTTATGTTATACCCTCATTTTCAGATTCTGACAAATATTTAACCAAGCATGGTGTTTCTTTATCTTCATTACAAGCTTCAACTAATAAATCAAAATAAAATGATTCTAACACACATTCATTCAGAACTTCTGAATGTGAAGAATCATTCTTACTGCTTTCTTGTACAAAACTGAAAGTTGTATATTTTGGCTGCAAGTTAATCTAAAAATCTTCATCTTTACATTTTTCTAGGACAAGTCCACTTTCACTGACCTCAAAATTGAAAGTCTCCATTTCTGGCGAAGAAAAAGATTCCAACATATCTTCACCTTCCAGACTCACAACTTCTCTATTGTTTTCTTGATCATCTTTGTCTGCTAAAGCTTGCTTCGTAACGGGTGTGCATGATGATTCTTTTTCCCTATTATGGATAGTTGACAAAGAAATTTCATGATTTTCACTTTCAGCTTGTCATAACCTTTCTCTTTGTTGTTGATTATGATTCCAATCCTTTGACGACTTGGCCAAGGTTGGCTCAAGATCTCTTTCTCCAAAGATCAAGAAGATATAAGAAATTGGCTCTTCATTTTCTGATTTTTCTTTAAATTTTTTACAGCAGATATAGTCTTTTGCTCATAAGTTTTGAGGTTGTGATACCTCTGATACACACTTTTCAGCAGCAAGGCAGATTTTTGATCTTTAGTGGGATCTATTTTACTCTTTTCAACCTCACAGATACTTTGCTTACAAGCATTCCAGAGGTATTGCAGCATTGGGTCATTTTCAGCCATTATTTCTTCAACAATAGGTTTCTTTCTCAATTGCTCTCTTGGTTGGATTTCTTGATTGCTTAATACCGTGCAATTTTGCGAATGAAATGACTTTTGGGCAACAGGAGCTTCTTCATCATCATTATCCCTTAACTCCTCTTCCAGCTGCAATATTTTCCTTGCATAAACTTGCAAAACTCTTGTCTTTTCTTTCAATTCTTTCAATTTGTGAAATCTAATGCAAAGACTTCTCCATAGAAGAGTGGATGGATGATCATCTTCCATACTTATATTATTTCTAACAGCATGAGAAATACTTTCTTTGTAATGCTCCAAGAAGTCATGCAGTATTTTATCATCTATTTCAATAATTTCCAAGATCAAAGGATCTGGTCTTTTCCCTTTTCTCATTGCTCTTGTCTTGAGCATGATGTTTATATACAAAGTCGCCAATCTCCTGCACAGAGATAAATCTGAAAATTTCGAGGAAACAAAATGTACTGATCTTTGATTCAGAATCCCCAGCAGAGTTGCCAAAAATCTGTTAGTGAACAGATTTCTCTCTTTTATGAAATCTTAATATAAAACACAAAATATGACTCCGATTCACCCTTTGTGAAAAGAAAACAAATTACCAACAGTTGGATGAATTAATTGAAATTCAACCTCTGCATTAGAGGGCAGCTCCTCATTTGATTTGCAATGAATTTATTATATATACTAACACTTTTAACCAAAAAGCATTGAAAGGCTCCAGCATTTATCCATCAACACAAATAAACGCCTTCAAAACTGCAACATAGGTAAATATTTCAAAGAATATTCAAAGGAGAGTTCACAGACTCTGATTCATAACATTCTTGTTGCATACATTCAAAAAAAAATGGGACTTAGCAAGAGAAACTAATAGCTCAACCGAGACTCTCTCATGCCTCACAGGGCAAGGTGGATCAAGCAAATCAATACAAACACGTGAGTCGTCCAACATTGAATAGTAAACATGAGTTGAAAGGAATTATAGAGGTAATTGATCATCAAATTATATTGTGCCCTTAATCAACTTAAGAAAGATTGCAGATCTAAGAACACACAGATTCAGAGATAACACAATATTTCATTAATAACTAGTCATTGTATTATCTAGGCAATTCACAAAAAAATTTATCTATTGCTCCCAAAATCACAATTTTTGGAACCCTTTTCTTTTCTTTTTCCAGCATATATATAGTTTCTCCCTTTCTTTAAAGAGACTTTCATTTATCAATAACTGATTATTGAAAATATAATTAATTAATCTTTTCTTTTATCTTTTATCCTCTTCTTGATAACTTTTTTATTTTTGTTTTAAATCTTCAAATCTTTTATCTCATAATTTTTATAGACCCGTACTCAGAGATAAATAAATTTTGACTGAGATTATTTTTTTTCGATCCCTCCAGTGAGAATTTAGAAAACTAGGATTTCTAAAAGATATCAAAAATTCAGCCTAATCCAATGGTGCAATTAAAAGTTATGCCCCTCTCACCGAGACTGGTTTTTCTATTCCAGAAAATTTGTGGTTATAGGTTGCATTGAAAATTACAAACATTAGACATGCCAATGTTAATGGATTATTGAAATAGCTGAAATTTTGAACTCACACACTCTGAACCTACATCTGATGAATCTCTGAATTCTGAATTTGAACTTCTGAAATTGAACCTCGAACTTTGAACCTTGAACCTTGAACCTTGAACCTTGAACCTTGAACCTGCAGGCTTGAACTTGCGTGCTTGAACCTATGCGCTTGAACCTGCGCGCTTGAACCAAAGAAGGTTCAAAGTTCAAGTTCAAAGACCAAAAATTACAATGAACCTGAAATTTGAACTTTGAACCTTTTTGAACCTTTTGAACTTTTTTGAACCGCTTGAACCTTTTGAACCTTGAACCTGTTGAACCTAAGAAGGTTCAAGGTTCAAGTTCAATGATAATTGTTCCTTTAGGCTACCATAGAAAAACTTGCATAACTTTTTACTGAAAGCTCTGTTTCTTGTGAAATTTTAACTGTAGAATAAATGGACCTAGTAGAACATAACCCATAAATCATTTTTGCATAGGACACATAAAACGTGGGATTTAATTGTTTGGGTATATGGGTAACCCAAAAATAAAACAATTAAAATCTCTCAGCCGACATGGAGTTTGGCCATAAAAACTTCAGCATTAAACTATTAACAATAACTGATTTTTAGTTGATTATGAGGCTTTAGGAACGAGCAAAAATATAGGGGTAACACTTCCCAAGATGTGTCTCATTGTTCTCTATCTCATAGGATCCCTAAAGCCAATGTTTTGCTCTCAGATCAGTGAGCAAATGACTTAAGAATGATAACTCCAAGAATGAGTGATATTGTGATCTATGTGCATGAATGCAATCTAAGATCTATATGATATATTCAAGCTATGATACTAAGCTACGATGAAGATAATGATATGATAAAGATATTAACAATACTAACATGGTATACTAACATGGATATACTATGATATGAAATGCTTCTAAATGCTAAAATGTTATTCTAACAAAGAGAGACTAAAATGCTTGATATAATTAGACTATAATGTAGATGCATAAAACTTGGATCATGGATAATGAAGAAAGGGAGCTCTATTTATAGGAAAAATAGGGAAATGGATGGTTAATATTGAAAAATCTTAACAAGGGCTAGGATTGAAATCTATTCAATCCATGCTTACAATTTTCACCAATAAAATGGTGACAATTGTCAACAAGAGGTGGCTTGAGAGGAGATGTAAGAGGCATTAAATGTCTGAGAAGACATGAGGGTCACCCTAGGAGGATGTGGTTTGGGTTAATTAGGATTAACTAGTGGATAAATCTTTTACCCAAAAGGTAAACTCTTGTGCAAGGGTTAAAGGGATAATTAGGGTCAAAGCAATGAGTGCTTGATGCGGCCCCTTGGTTAGATGAGGGTTAAGTTAGAAAGAAATTATCTAACCAAGGGGTAAGGTTGAGTTAACCATTAATGGTTTGGAAGACTTTGAAGGTTAACTTGTAAGAGCCTTACAAATTTGGGGAACTCAACAAGTTAACTTGTTGAAGAGATGAAGTCTTTAATGCATTTAGAAGACTTTCTTCCAAATTTGAGAAGTGACTTCCCTAAATTTAAGGATGTGATATGATTGGAAGAATTAAGGATAGTTAAGTGGGATTAGGGGGATTCTAGAAGAATTTTTATGATGCAAGTGGGAAATGTAGGAAGATGCAAGTGGGAGGAAATAGGTTTTTAATTAAAATAAAAATGTTTTATTTCAACTAAACTGGATGCAACTTTCATTTGTAGGAAAATGCAAGCTGGGTGGGTGGGGGTGAGAGGGGGGGGGTTATAAATGAATTTGATTTATTTATATGCAAGGACGATTTTAATTAAATGTAAATTTAATTAAAATGGTGAAAAGGGGATTTAATTAAATAAAGTGATTTATTTAATTAAAGGTTAGAAAGTGGTTAGATGAATTTCATTAGATAAATTGAATAATTCATTTAATCAAATAGATGAAAATGAAGAAATTAATTAAATAAAATTTAATTAATAGGGGGATGTGGTTTAAATAAATATTAAATATTTATTTAACTAGACGGTCAGATTTATACATCTACATTTTGCCTCTTTGAAGTGACATGTGTGCACATGTTGATTCAAAGAAAATCGCTTGATATGTTGCAAAAAATTTATCGATGTGGTGTCGCGTGTCAAAATGTTTGATATGATGCCCCAACTATGGATTTGATGAATGATATTGATGATGCCCCCTCGGGAGATGAATCAAGGGTGTGTTTGATTTTTGACCTTTTGATTTTTGTTTTGATATGATAATGTTGACGATGTTTGAATTTTGGATACACACAATTTGACTCATCTCCTGAAAAATGATGTTGATAAGGTTATGCAGTGTCATAAAATTGTGACCCTTGCAATTTTCAACCACATTAGGGTCTTCACATCAGTGAATTGAATCCCCAAGCCTGATCGGAGACTTGAGAGTTGCTCAATCCCCGAAACTGTACTTTTTCCGCACTCTGCATTGCCTAAACCTGCTTTTGGTCCTGAGTTAAGGGCAGGACAGGGGCGTGGCACCCCTATCCCTACCCTATCTTGGGGCCCCTTCTTTCAAACTATGCATTGAACTTTGCACTTAAAGTAGGAAAACTTCCCCTGTGTCGGCCTATGACAAAAAATTAGCCTATTAACCCTAATTGGCGAATATATAATTTGCATTTGCCCTCCTATTTACATGAAGGTGAAACATTGGCACAAGTTTGAATACATGAGATCGTGCATTAAATAATTCAAAAGCATTCAAGCATTCCTTTCAAGCATTGAGATTTCTCAAGTCTCCCTTCAAGGCTAGGTGTTGCATTCAAGTCAAGGATTCAACCATTGAAGAGGAGATCCCTTTCAACATTCAATTCCATACAAGAAAATCTACCTACATTTCTATCACAACCTCCCTTGAGGTGAATTACATTTAAATCTTTCATTTACACTTACTTGCAATTACTTTCTTTCATCATTTGGTTAATTCTAAAACTGGGGTTTGACTTGAAGGCAAACCCACAATCCCAACCCCTTTTCCTCTCTTTTTTGTGTGTAGGTTGTAGGTGCGCATCTCTATTTGCAGATTTGAACTCCATTTACAGAGGCAGAAAAACCCTTTTCATTTAGTGGATTTATCGAAGGACCGTGTGGACTTTCAACACGGTCTCAACAAGTTTTCCTCAAATTCTCAAGGCAGCTTCATCTCGGCATATTATAACCAGATCTAGGTGCACAACTTCATCCCACGTTTCTATCTCGATTTATAATCAGTTCTTTGCTACTTTTACACTTGGTCTCAAAACACATAATTCAATCATTTTCCATTCTAAAAGAGGGGTTAACTTGTCATTCCTACCTCATTATCAATTCATTTAGTATTCAATCTCTCTCCCTAGAGATTGGATCTAGTGAATCCCCCCCCCCCTCTTTTAGATGTAATGTGTGTGAGGTGATTGAAGGGAAATCCGCAGTGAAACTTCCATCTCTCCCTCCTTGGAGAGAAGAAAGGCTTTCCTCTTGATCTCTCCATCATTCACTTTTCCCCACATTACATTTTGGTGAACTCGACATCTTGCATTCTTTATTCTGAAAATCATTGCATATTTTTCATTTACAAGTTTAATTTTTCTGCAAACCTACTGGTTAATTCATTCAAAACCCTATTTTTTAGAATTGAAATTGAATTTGTGTTTTGTAAAAATTGCTTGCTATTGTCTTAGATATGAAAATTGTTTTATTTGTCAAATTCAATTTCTTCATTGTCTTGTTCAATTTGCAAATCAAATTCACAAAATTAAGAGGTTAATTGTCAAAACCCTAATTTTTAAAAATCATCTTGGAATTGTGCAAAAATGAATTTCTATTTAATTTTCAAATTTGTGACTGTTTCAGACTTACCCTCTTTCATAAAATTCAAATTTTCAATTTCCTCCCTTTTTCAAAATTCAAAATTTCAAAAATTAAGTGGTTACGTCCTAAAACCCTAATTTTCAAATTTAATTGGATTTTGTGTCAATTTCAATCAATTTCAATCAACTTCAGTCTTCTAAACATTTTTCAAGGTGTCCCTATTTATTAGGTTTGACCTTTTTTTAATTTGCAATTCAATTCCTCGTTTTTTTCAAAACCCTAATAGGGTCCTATTATCACATTCAAACCTTAATTTCGTCTATCTAGATATAGTAAAATCCACCAATTTTTTGGGGATAGCTTTAAAATCATCGTAACTTTCATCCTTGAAAAATTTTCGAAAAAGTTGGGAGGACTGTGTGCACTTTCAACACGGTCCTCGACTTTTTTTCCGAAATTTCGAAAGACTGTTATAACTGTATTTAATAGCTTAAATCCAGAAGATTGGCTAATTTTGTTGATTTTTTATTCCTCTAAAATAAAAAATACCTTCAAAATTCAACATTTCAAATTTCAAGAAATTTTTAAAAATTAAGTGGTTAATTATAATCTGCCCTGATTTTTAAAAAAAATATCTAATTTTGTCAATTTTAAGATTAAGTGGTATCCCCTTGGCCCTAATTTTAAAATTCCAATTTCTTTTCATTTATCATAAAATTATTTTTGGAAATTGTGTCATTTTTTTCTTTCAACAAAGTTCAAATTGTTTAATCATTATTTTCTCAAATTTTGCAAACTTTGTTCTTATAATTCAAAATTTTAAATTTTCCCTCTAGTGCATGAGTTTTATCACTATTAGTCCTACCTATACTATCCATGTTAGACGAAGAATTAAAATTAAGGCTTCCCAAGGTTTAATTACCGAGGAGATGGAGCCTAATTTGGGTGACTTCTTTAATGAGGATAATGCTAATTCTTCCCATACTAATCATGTCCCTATATATCCAATTGATGAATCCCATGATGAAAAAGAAGCTTTGACTAGAGTTTCCATAGATCAACTTTCAAAATTGGACAATCAATTTGATAAATTTCAACAATGGATGTCCCAAGAATACCCTATTAGTGAAGTTCTTCCATTAATTGAAGGACTTAAACACATGATTCAAAGTGATAAGAATGGAATTGATATATTGCGTGACATTGCTCATATTGTTGATTCTAATGTCATGCCTATAAATATTTGTGCCGAAACCCTAGGTTATTCACAAACTTCAACACAAGTCAATCCTTCTATTCCTTTGACTACTCCTATGACTAGTGTTCCTACTTTTACCTCAAACATCATGGCTACTTCAACTCAAAATGTCATCCCTACAACTATTAGTCATAGGGGCAATCCCTCTTCCTCATTTAATCCTCCACCTTTACCTATGTCTTCAATAAGCATTCCTATTATCCCTCAACCAATCAATGTTCCACAATGGGGTAATTCATTCCATAATCTTATTCCTCCTTTAAGTGTCCATTTTCCTACTCAATCATCACCTATGCCTACTTATCATAATGTCCCACCACCTTATTCTCAATCCATGCCATCCTTAAATAATATCACACCACCTTCTCAATCAACCATGTCTAATATCAATTCTTCTACTAAAGCAACCATTAACTTGCTCAAACCATGTCTTTTTTACAACAACAAATTGCTTCCATGAGTCAATCCAAGTTTAGTGTTCCCACATTTGATATTGCGAGCCCACTTTACCTTGATATTGTTAAAGTCGTCCCACCTAAGCATGTTGAGGTCCCTCAATTGGAACTCTATAATGGAAAAGGTGATCCTATTATGCATGTCAAAATATTTCAAATCTTGTGTATTGATTTTACTTATGATCAAAGATTGCTTGCAAAATTGTTTACAAGAACACTACGAATAAGGCTTTACAATGGTATGGCTCTTTGCCTTCTTATTCTATCACTTCTTTTCAAGAATTAAAAAATGCTTTCATTCAACATTTGAAAACAACATTGGTCCTAAAATCACTTTGATTGATTTAATGCATTGTAAACAAAGTGTTAAAAAAAAAGTGACTGATTTCATTGGTAGATATAAGCATCTGTGTGCTCAAATTTCTTTTCCTGTACTTGATAATGATATTCAAATAATTTTCATTTCTAATTTACAAAAAGATATTAGGGAAAAGCTTCTTTTGTCTGAGTTTACTTCCTTTCCACAGTTGTGTGCAACACTCCACAATTATCAACTGGCTATGAGTCAAATGGAGCAATCTATTCCTATGGCTCCAAGTGATAAGGGGGAGAGTGTTCAACAACCATTTTTGAAGTTCAAACCAAAAAACGGTTTCATCAAGTTCAATGACACAATCAACAACAACAATGTGAATGCTACAACAGGTGTGCCTCCTATTTCTAAATTCTTTAAAAGAGAAGGACAATTTACTCCTTTGAATGAATCTTTACACAGTATTATGTCTTAGTTATTAAAAAGAAATGTTATCAAACTTCCTCCTATAAAACTAGTTGATCCTTCTAAGCTTGCATCCCCTTATTTTGATAACAATTTCTTTTGTCAATTTCATCGTTAGCCTGGTCATGATATTGAGAAATGTTTTGCATTGAAAAGTAAGATTCAAGATTTGATTGATAATAATACTATATCTGTGGCAGGTGTGAATGATAAGGGAAACAAATAAGTAGCTCCTAATCAAAATCTTAAAATTTTTACTGATCCTTTGCCTTCTCATACCTCTAACGTGATTGAGATTGAACATACCTCTTTCTCTCCTTCTAATCTTACTACAACAACTCTGAATTTGGTGAACATGATAGAGAAACAAGAGACACCTAAGGATCCTTGTATTACATTTGACCCTAGTGAGACCATTAGAGCACCTGATGGCCCTTTATACATAGTTGCAAAGGTTAAGGACATACCTTTCCACAATGCCCTTGTTGATCCCTCTTGCATGGTTAATGTCATCACTAAGGACTATCTTTTCACTTTACGATTGTATAAACCAATCTATGATGATACTAATGTGGTTGTGAAGTTATCTGATGGATTCTCTTGTCCTACCATTGGTTCTATCACCCTTCCTGTTGAAGTTCACACTAAATCTATGGATGTCAACTTTGTTATCATTCCTTCTTCTGAGCAATTCCATGTGAAGTTAGGATACCCTTGACTATCTTCCATGAAGGCTATTGCCTCTCCAATTCATAAGTGTTTGAAATTTCCTCAAAATGGAGAAATCATAACTGTTAACCATAGCTTATTTCGACCATCCAAAAGAAGCCTAGCCGGTGTTCCTATTGATTTCTTTTGGCCTAAACAATTTCAATCTCTTCCATCAAGGAGCGATACTCTTTTCCAATCTTATAAAAAATACAAGAAAGATATGATTTTATCCTTGAGTCAACCTAGATCTCCAACAATTGACATTCCTATCATTCTTGAAGATGAAGTTCTTCCCCTAACGGATAGAACTAATCATCCTCCTAAGGAAGATCCTCTACCTATTCCTATGGATGTGACTATGCCTTCTCCTAAGAAGAACAACAATATTCCTCCTAAGGTTAGACCTGTACCTCCTCCTGATGATGGACCTGGTCTCCTTCCTACACCTAATATTCCTCCTTTATATGGCGCGGTTCCACCTCCTTCCTCTTATAGAGAAAAGAGGTCTGCCTCTCCTCTTGTCCAACCTAAAAGACCTCAACCTAAACCTTCAACTATCAAAGAGGAGAATATTCCTCCTTCAACAAATGTTCCTCCTTCTTCCCAGCCTTCTGCTAAGACTCGACAAAATTGTTTTGCGAGAGAAAGCCGATGAAGATGTTGTGTTCGAGCTCGTGAAGTTGTTCCTAAAAATATTCAATCTCCTAGAAATCCACTAGTTGACATGATTCCCTTTTCTCCTAAGAAAGATGTTCAACCTAAATCTCCAAATCATAAATTGCAAAAAACATGTGATGGTTTTACTCCTATTCGTGTTCATACTCCTCTTTCTATAAATCTTGATGAGGAAATAGGTGAAAATGTTATTCATGATGGCAATACAACTCTTAATGCCTTTTATAATGACTATGAATATGTTGATGTGGACAAACATTTATCTACAGAATTTTCAAAAGCCCTAATCCTAGCTCCTAGAGTTGAACAAAGTGACTTACCACATGAGGATAGTCCTTGTTTGGATCTTGTGATAGTTGTATCTGATGTGCTCTATGTCACTCCTCTGGCATGTTTCTCACCTTCCCGAAATAGTGATTAGCAAGATCGGGAGGTAGATGTCGTGCTAGATTAGCAACATTAGCACCGTAGATCTTCTCCCTTTCTCCTCTCAGCTTGCTCTTTTGTGATTATTCTTCTATGTGTATCCCTGTTCCTCTATGTTCCCTAGTAATGTCTACTTGAGGATGATGCAAAGCATTGAGATCTCTTTTGGTCTCTTTCATGTTGACTCAAAAGACATCTTCTATTCCCTTTCTTCCGAGGTAGTCTCCTTCCTTTGGGGAATGACGATTATTCTATGCACATATATACATATGATATACATGAGTTATCATACAACATACTGACCTCGAGGAAAGAAAAACTACCTCGTGTTTTGTGCTCATTATCCTTGGGTTTATTCCTCGATTGGGGGCTAAATCCTTGCAATAGCGTGCTCCCTCTCACTCTTTTTCTCTTGGGTGTATCCTACCTTAAAGCAATCGCTCCCAATAAGGCATGTGCAATCACTTTAACGTGGGGGCATACACTCCGCTCATATTTTCCTTCTTCATACTTAAAGTTAATTAGTGAATTGGGCTTTGCTTTGTCATTTTTGGTATCCTTACTTTTCATGATTCATAGTGAGGGGAACCTTGCTACTTGCAGACATGGTTCCTCCCTTCTCGATCTTCCCTTTTACTTTGTCAATCGAATTTGTAAGATCCTAAGTCCACTAAGGGCTTGGTGTATCTTGCCTCCTTGATGTGGTAGAAGTCTTTCAATCTTGTTTCCTTGTACTTTACCAACAGTATTGGCGTACGCTTATACTCCCACTTAAGTGGGGGCTAAATGTAGTGTCATAAAATTACGACCCTTGCAATTTTCAACCACATTAGGGTCTTCACATTGGCGAATTGAATCCCGAAGCCTAATCGGAGACCCGAGACTTTCTCAATCCCTAAAACTGTACTTTTTCTGCACTTTGCACTGCCTAAACTTGCTTCTTGTCCTAAGTTAAGGGCAGGACACGGGTGTGGTGCCCCTGTCCCCCCTAGGATAGGGGCATGGCTCCCCTATCCCTGCCCTATCTTGGGGCCCCTTCTTTCAAAATATGCATTGAACTTTGCACTTAAAGTGGGAAAACTTCCCTTGTGTCGACCTATGACGAAAAAATTAGCCTATTAACACTAATTGACGAATATATAAGTTGCATTTGGCTTCCTATTTGCATGAAGGTGAAAAATTTGCATAAGTTCGAATACATGAGATCACGCATTCAAGCATTCAAGAGAATTCAAGTATTCAAGCATTCCTTTCAAGCATTGAGAATTCTCAATTCTCCCTTCAAGGCTAGGTGTTGCATTCAAGTCAAGGATTCAACCATTGAAGAGGAGATCCCTTTCAACATTCAATTCCATACAAGAAAATCTACCTACATTTTTATCACAACCTCCCTTGAGGCGAATTACATTTAAATCTTTCATTTACATTTACTTGCAAGTACTTTCTTTCATCATTTGGTTAATTCCAAAACTGGGGTTTGACATGAAAACAAACCCCCAATCTCAACCCCTTTTCCTCCCTTTTCTGTGTATAGGTCGCAGGTGTGCAATTGTATTTGCAAATTTGGACTCCATTTATAGAGGTGGAAAAACCCTTTTCATTTTGTGGATTTTTTGGAGGACTGTGTGTACTTTCAACACGGTCCCAACAAGTTTTCCTCAAATTTGTAGGGCAGCTTCATCTCGACATATTATAACCAAATCTAGGTGCACAACTTCATCCCACGCTTTTATCCCGAGTTATAATCAGTTCTTTGCTACTTTTACACTTGGTCACAAAACACATAATTCAATCATTTTCAATTCTAAAAGAGGGGTTAACTTGTCATTTTTACCTCATTATCAATTCATTTAGTATTCAATTTCTCTCCCTAGAGATTGGATCTAGTGAATCCCTCCCCCCCTCTTTTAAATGTAATGTGTATGAGGTGATTGAAGGGAAATCCGCAGTGAAACTTTCATCTCTCCTTGGAGGGAAGAAAGGCTTTCCTCTTGATCTTTCCATCATTCACTTTTCCCCACATTACAGGTTAATAAATGAAAAAGTGGAAAGATATATGCCCCACTTATTAACCGTCTCTATTACCCTCTTAAAAAGGTAAAAAGTGAAAAAGAAAATTCATTTTACACTTGTTCGCTTGTGATTTGTGCATTTGGATCTCTGACGACGATATCGATTCCTTACCATTCTCACTGTTTCGATACCGGACAACTATTGCGTATGGACCACTAGTAAGTGACCCAAATCCTTGTCCTTTTGTATGATTTTCATAACTTTTTATCACGTTTTTCATTTTTTAGGATCGGATTTACATGTTTTAGCGCGTAGGAGGTCTTTAACGCATACACAATACAAAATAGCACATTCAAACCCTAGGTTTAGGTTTTAGCGCATGCAAAGGATAGGTTAGCACGTAGATTTGATTTAGTGCATACACAAAACATATTAGCGCATTGGATTTGACAGTTAGTGCGTAGGACAGGTTGGTGCATAGGTCGATTAGGATAGCACAATGGAGGTATGTTTTAGCGCATAGAGTGATTTAAGCGCATCTACCGTGAGTTTTAGCACATTCACCAAGAGTTTTAACGTGTGTAGAGCAGTTTAGTGCATTGAATGTCTGATTTAGCACGTGATACTGAAAAATGTTTTATTTTTGTTGGTTAAGATGATTTTTTATTTGGAATGATTGAGATATGATATGATCGATGTGTGTAGCTCGTTTTGATGTCGATATGGGTCTGATGGAGTTGTTTTTGCTTGATATGGGTCTTTGGATCAAATTTTTTGATATGTTGCTCTGATATGGTGCACTGATATGAGTCACAACATGGATTATTGATATGGGTCGTTGTTTTGATACGAGTCACAATATGAAGCACTAATATGTGGCATTGATATGGTTCATTGTTTTGTTTTATTGATATGGATCACTGATATGGGATACTGATATGGGGCACTGATATGGGATACTGATATGAGATACTTGGATATGTTGCTTGGATATGAATTTTCTGATTAAATTTCTTGATATGTTGCTCTGATATGGGATTCTCTGATATGTTGTTCTGTATGTTTCATCGATATGTTGTTCTTATATAGGATACTGATATGGATTACCGATATGTTGCTGATATGATGCTCTCTGATATGGATTTGATTCACTGTTGTGTTTCTAATTGTGTCAATATGATTTTCGATATGATGTTTGATTCCTGATATGAACTCCGATATGATTTTGATGTTGTCGATATGATGCTCTTGATGGGATTCACTGATATGTTTCCGATTGACCTTGATATGATGTTCGATATGATGTTTGATTCCTGATATGAATTCTGATATGATTTTGATGTTGTTGATATAATGCTCTTGATATGATTCACTGATATGTTTTTGATTGACCTTGATATGATGTTCATGATATTACATTTGCAATGTAATGGATTGAGATAGAATTGATCGAATCGATAACTAATGCTGGATATGTTATGATTTGCATACAGTATTAGGTGTGCTACAATCTCGGGAGAGATTCCCGAAGCCTTGGGGACTGATCCCTCGACTCACATAGGCAGAGAGAGATATTATTGAAAGATGTGAATTATCGTCTCTTCTTGACATGCCCTGGTATACCATTAACCGAGGTTTGTTGACATCTCTGGTAGATAGGTGGCACAATGACACCAACACCTTCCATCTGGCGATAGGGGAGATGATGGTGACACCTGAGGATTGCTATAGTATCATGTGGATTCCAGTGGTAGAAGACTTCCTACCCTATGAGCAGGTTGGGGAGGGTGGTACAAAGGCTCTGCGGTGAGTGTTTCGGGATGACCACATAAGTGGTTATGAGATCCCGTGGCAGAAGATGTTGGATCTAGATTATGCTCTACTTTCATCAGTAATAGCAGATTTTATTGGTGGCTTCTTATGTCCCGACCGTAGGTCGAAGGGACTAGCAGTGGGATGGGGTTTGATTTTGGAGGACATGGTGACACATGGCAGGAGGTTTGCATGGGGTCATGTATGTTGGCCCACCTATACAAGGAGCTCCACCAGGTTGTGTATTAGGGATACAGTAGTCTAGCAAAAAGAGTCACATTATTACAAGTGTGGGCTTGGGAGCATATAGCGGTGACATTACCGCTTGCTGATAGAGACAGGCTAGCTGGTCGTCCGAATGCAGATGGATATATAGGTGTAGTTGTCCAACGTAAGTTGGGCAAACTAGAGTAATAGCGACGAGTTTTGGATGATATAGACACGGTCATCTGGAGGCCATATATGGATTGTGAGGTATGGGCCGAGGATAGGCTAGAGATGCCCTATGTATATATATCCAGGTATTTGATCAGGTGGACACCCTTTATCATTGATATATTTTTGCACAGTCGGGTCTACAAGCAGTATGGTGTCGGCATTGAGTTGTCATTGATGTCAATCGATATTGTAGGCTACAAGTAGGGTGTGTCAACCTGGTATGAAGAATGTTGAACCAACATAAAGAAGAGAAGTATGATTATGTGTTGACAAATGATATCACTGGTATGAGGTGAGATGCAAGAGTGAGTTGGCATGCCTGAGTATTAACCGGTAAGGCATAAACTGGTATGAAGGTTGGTTGTTTGTTTGTGATAAAGAGGCAGAATGTTAGATGAATCACAACAACACCCGATGATCTGAACTAAATGAATGACATGAAGACATACCAGAAGGTTAGATGAACTGTCAATATTGTGTAATGTCGATAACAGTGGTTGTCTTGTGTATTTGGCATACTGGTAAAAGTCTGTACTGGTAAAAGGGTTTGTACCGACAGAGATGTTCAAGGTTGAATCGACTCTTAGTCGGTGAGTTGAATGTATGTCGATGTGTGTCATAGGGAGCTGAGGTGGCAAAATGCAAAGGTTGATAAAATGTTCGTCAACATGACTATCTGTGCAATTGGTGGTCATTAAATGATAAATCCAAAAATCACGGGATATTATCTGATTGTTGCGGATTGAGGAAGAATGGACGGCAGAGAATGATTAGATAGTTGTTGGCATGGTGATCGGGGCACGAAATCCGATTGTAGATTGACCTCTAGTTAGAAACAACTGGATGAAATGAGGTCGACCAAGATCAAGGCTGAAAAGAAGGGTATAGTTTGCTATTTTTAGAAAACATGCATCAAATGAATAAAAATGTGTACAGATGCATCTCCCCATAGCAAGTGAACAATCCAAGGCATATCAAACAAGATTTGATGCAGATCTGGTTTAAGGAAAGAAACCCTAACCGCCTGAAGTTTGAATTTATTGTTGGCGGGAAAACTTGTTTTTTAATATACAAGTCTAAATCGATGATATTGGTGCTGCAGAATGGTATGTGATTATGCTAGTGTATAAAAAAAGAGAGAAAAGAACAAAGAAAATCTCTAGTGATTGTGTGTTGAAGGAGAAACCGGTAAGGTGTGAGCCGACTGAGAACAACCAACAGAGACAGAACCTATCAGAGTGTGAGCAGGTGTGAGGTGAATCCAACAAACAAAGGAAGGGACGTTTTGACAAAGGAAGAACCAGCAAAAAGGAAGTGTTGCAGTGAGTGTGGAGGTTTCACAGACTGGTAAGATTGAAACCGATAGAGCAGTGTATTGAAGGGTTGCAAAACTTCATTTGCAATAGGGAAATTGTTTTTGTATTTGAATCATCATATTGTTTTCACTAAGTAGGTGCTAAGTGCAGGGGTTGTAGCTCCTTTAGGTTGTAGCCTATAAATTGTTCAGGGGTTGGTGCTCCTTTGCATTGGTGCTCATAAATTAGGGGTTAGTGCTCCTTGGGTTGGTGCCCAAAAACTGTAATCAGATCATTTACATTGTGAGGCTGGATTGGAGCAAAAGATCTCCAACAACTATTCTCGCCGAGGTTTTTCCCACATTGGGTTTTTCTCGTATATTTGGTGTTATGTGATGCATTCTTGTGTATGAGTTAAATTGATTTTATAGCAAATCCTTTCACACTTAGTTTACATTGTTTGGTCTACCGGTCAACACTCTGTTTGTTTTATATCAATCAAATCAACAATGATCTCTACCAAGTCGGCCAAAAGAAAATGTAACGTGTACATAATATCGACCCAAAATATTTAATGCAAAAGGTAAAGAACACATGTGAGGGATCACACCAAGTATCACCAAGAACTTTTACATGCCATCGCTCGGACCAAAACACATAGGCCCATACAAACCGATCTACTTAACCCAAAATATTCTAATCTAGATCCAAAAACAAAATAAATGGTCCACCACAAAAGAAGCACAACACCTTAGGAATAATAACAATTGACCCACAATATCCTCAAGGCAATATCAAGACAAGGAAAGCAGTGCATTGCTCCACACACTCCTAAAAGAGTATTAGAACTGATCACAAACAACAATGTCGCTTATGAACAACCATCCAATCAATTGAAAATCTGAAGTCAAGTTGCCAGAAACATTTTGTAATAGTCAACATAGCCATCTAAAACATATCTTGTGCAAACACATATTTCAGACCACGATATTGTTCACCAGAACAATCAACGTAGATAACAACACCATTTTTAGACCAAACAAAGAACATTAATGCTTTGCAAATACTTCATATCATCAACCTAATCCATCCAAACAACACATCTATATGCAAATAACTCTATAGTATATAATCAATAAGATAGACATATAGACTAGTAACCAAATGTAATTAGACATTAGGAGCACGAACCAGAGTAAACACACTACACCATACACTTTCGCTAAACATTACTTCCAAACAAAAACAAACACCATAATACATTCATACTAACATCATAGTATATCACAATATATCCGAACCAAACAAATTGTCAAACATATCAACCATATCAACACCAATAGTCGGATCACACTAATAGGTTTGACATCAATCACAACAAAGACACACGTGTAGCAAAGTATCCCTTTAAGATCAACCAATGATTCCCTACGTCTAGATTAAAAATATCCCTTCCATCTCATCTAATGATCCCCTTTCATCTCGTGATCCTAACCCATCCAATGATCCCCTTCAACATCAAGATCAAAGTACTCCATCAACCCTATCCAATGACAATCCTACACCTCAAAAGAAAGATACCCCTTCCAATCCATCTAATGATCATATTCCACATACAATAAAGATCCTAAAAGTCCTCCTTATCCCCATCACGACTAAATCCACCACAAGATCCAACCATACCTAACCAAGGAACACATATCAAGGAACAAAATAAGTTAACATCAAAACTTGGTCAATCAAAAGCTTCATACACCCCTAAGTCATACATTCTATCATATATTACTCATCCTATCATACATTTTCCCCTCCTTCCTTTGATCTTGATTATCCTATCTATATCCTACATCATATGTTCTTCATTCTATCTAAGTCTTCCTATCCCACCTTTGATCTTGATTTACCTTGTAGCTTTCATATCTAGTTACCATTTACAAGCTTACTAGAACTGTCATCATCATAGCTACAACAAGATCAAAACTTGTAAGTTCAAAGTGGGGAATCAATAAACTTGAGTCCAAATTCTATTATACCACAATAAAGCTTCATCTATACACCTCATCCCATTGCACCTCATCTCTAACTAGGGGCATCTCTTTGACATAGAGATAGGATTGGATCTATCTCACTATCTTAAGAAAAAAATTATCACATACACTTTGACACTCAAACAAAATCAAATTGTGTTACATAAAACTGTGACATTGAGGTTTCATAAAAATCACGAGCAAGAGACTGATGTTGAACTATATCGACTACTTACATAAATTTTTGCCTAAATTTTTGTGGTATTAGGCACTATCTATCTATCTATCTATCTATCTATCTATGCCTTTACAGATGTATCTTTCCTATATTAGACACAAATAATCTACAATCTTGTTGGTAAAAGATATATTGGTTGTTGACTTGTTTATTGTTTGCTCATTTTTCTTGTTGATTTATCTTTTGATATGTTGCATTTATTATTCTATCTTTGATCCTTTGTATTTATTGTATATAGCTTTTATCTCATTCCAAGGAAGCTTAAGGCAATCTCCATCTTGATATCATATGGGAGAGAGAAATGGTGCATGGCCATTGCATTTTGAATGTTATTTGCAATGTCAAATTCGATGCAAAGGGATACCAAAGTCACCCTAGTTATCCATACCTTGGTGTACATATATCCATTTGCCCTAATAAGATGCTTGATAATAAATAGCATGACAAAAACACAAGAACCATTCCATTTGCATATCCATTCATGTCTAGCCATTTCACACATTTTCCATCCACTCCATTACTCATTTACATGTTTTGATCTGACATTTGATCGATGTTCTCAATTTCACTCTACCATCTTCATACTACATTTCTTCTATCATGCTAACTCACAATCACATATCCTATCCTTTGATCCAGCCTATCCTTTCTATCACGAGATAGACTCAAAATCTTCTTTTTTTCTAGCCAATCTCTCAAGGGGCATCCATCTATCGTCGAGGCATATCAATAGTATCATTTTTCTTTGAAACGACACTATAAAAAGCAATCTCAAAGAGACAAAATGTAGACATTTAAAATTGGCTAATGCATTTTCATATCATTTTTTCATTTTTTTTTCAATGCATATTATTTTTTAATTATTTAATTGTTTTATTACATAATTTCCAAAAATCATTTAATTAACTAATCTTCTAAAATTAAATAAAATTTCACCAAAAATAAATAAAATTTATTTATTCCTCTATACATTTGATCCCTCTTAAATTCCACCTCATCAATCCATGTGCTAATTATAGGTCCTACCCTATCTTGATTTTTCTCATTCATTGATCTTTTTAATTATTTCCACTAGGTTGCATCATTTATGAGTGATCTAATGAGTACCATCTTTATCAAGCTATCTATCTATACATATAAGCAGGTTTATCTATCAAACATCCATTATCAAGCATCTCATCTTATCATGTTGATATCAAAGTTATCAAACAAATATCAAAGAAACAATGGAACAATAATGGAACAATCTAAGGTCTTTGCTCTGATATTATTGTTTATCATTTTATTTTGTACATAGATCTTAAGCGTTATTGAGTGAAAGCAAGTGTGAATTTAGTACATGCATTGCATGTTTCCATTTTATTTAGATTCACATTTTCATCCTTCACAACATATATATAAAAAAAATTAAAAAATTAAAAAAATAAAAATAAAAAAGCCATAATCAGCACCCCCCAAAAAAACACTGCAAGTATCAAGGAAATATCATCTCCTAGCAATTTCATCTATACAGCAGGCTCGGTGGATAAAAATTCTTTTGGAAAAGTGATAGCCGATGATCAGAAAATCAATGTTAAGTCAAAGATTTACATTATCTATGTGAATAGCCATAGAATTATTTTTTTTTCCCTCGGACAGAAAATCATAAAGCTTATTTACTTTTCATGGACACAAGATTTGCATTAAGACCTTTAGTTATTTAATAGTAATTTTCGGCATCTAGCTCCTTTTATTGCTTTTGTTATGGATTATGATTAAACTAATGAAGTGGAATTTCATTTACCGATCTCCATTAGAGCATATTAATTTGATACTACCTAACTAGTCTTTCATATTTCCTATATTTATTGTGCGAAGGGATAATCCTATCCATTACATCTTCTGATATGGCAAGTGCAGAAAATATAGTGATGACTATAGGATCAAGATGGTGGTGCCTTCCAATGACTGATTTTGATTATTGATGGCCATATCATCCTTGAATTTGACTTTTGACACGTTAGAATTTGACTTCTATGAGTAACAAAGAATCTTTCCCAATTCAGAAATTTGAAATTTTGAAATATATGTTTGGCAGATCAAACCTTCACCTCGGATAAGTATGGAACCCTGAACCTATTATGGATTAACCCTGTGTCTTTTTGCATCAAGCTTTTGATGTTTCCTGCTTTAGGAGAAAACATTATTTCAAATGAAGCATCCTACTAATCCCTGAACTGTTCCTGCAAGTAAAAGGATAAGTTCCAAACCATGCATCTACAATTTATTTTTGTGATATAGCCAAGATCAAAACTAGAGGAGAGAGAAATACCTATATTCGTTCATCTGATTATCATCTGGCATCCAATGAAACCATGTTTCATTTTCAGGTTCAACTTGAATTTTATTCACTTATTCAACATTGGCAGACAGCTTTAGAAGTAGCACCATCGAATCGATAATGGAACATGATACATCTTGCAACCATCAGAACTTATTTGGCTTCTCATTAAAGTGGCCTAAGAGTTGGAGGAAATTATAAACTAAAACTATGGTACAAATATTGGACAGTAACAAGTAGATAAACTTATCTGTTAGCCATGCTTGCAGACAACCAGGAAGAACACTAAATCAACAATGCAGTGTCCCAACTGATATCTATTTGACTACAGTTTGTGGTATATAAGACCGATTTTAAATATCTTTTGTTTATTAGAGGCTACTGCAACAAGTGTTTTTAGACACTTAGAAACCAGCATCTTTCTATGCAGTAGAAGCCATTATTACAGATATTCTTGGGGAAATCAGTATGGCTGACAAAGCCGAGTATGTAATTTTTCAGTGAAAACATGTGAATACAGATTCTTTCATCTTTTTAAATAAATAGCATGAACCAAAAATCGAAAAGGAATCATGCAAAAGAATATTACAATATGGAATTTCTGTTACTCGGTGAGGGGAAAGATATTAGAGAGAAATTAAACCTACTGAAGATCCCTGATCCTCCTTGAATGGATGACTAGATTATAGCCTAAAGAGATCAAGAAAACATGATTTTCTTAATTGCTGGGAAGCCATCCAATAATCCAATGAATGTAACAAAAACTTAGATGACCTGATAGCCTGCAGCTCAATCTCTCAGATGACAATGGACATCATTATGCAAGCAGTTGTACCGGAATCTGATATAGGCCTAAACCTCCATCACAAACCACGTGCAACTGAAACTCTATGCCATAGCAGACACAATCCTTCCAAAGAGAGAAAATGCTGAGTGGGCTTTACATCTATTTCTTAATTGACAGCCACTAAACCTGTTACACACCCTGAATATGCCGAGCATCGTTAAACTGTACAAGGAAGTTGGATGGAGACAGTTGATCTCCCAAATAGCAACAAGTCGCAGAAATAAAATATTTCTTGGTGAACCCCAAATGTGATGGAACCGGAAACAACCATCCAAGTTGGTTCTGATTGAAATCAGCAATGAATAAACGAATGGAGGAAACTATGATAATCACAGAGGCCCGTGTTGTCAAGTCAATACTCGATCATTTTGATTGCATGCGTCAGTCTAGAGACAAGTCATCCAATGTCTGAACAAGCAAACCACACAACGGTAATTCAACAACAAATATCCAACCAAAAACAGCCTTTACATCCACCTTGAAAATTATAAGACTTAACACAGCTAATCAAGTCAACATAAAACTTACACAAACAGCTTGCTGTAGTACTTGAAGAATGTTTTTGAACTGTTTTCTCTTTACTGCTATGTCATCTCGTTCCTCCAGCATTTTTGCAAATAACTCCTCCCTGCACATAAAAGATATTAGAATGATAGTCAACAATACCTACAAAATTCTCATTGTGACTACTGTCAAATGAGAGCAACTAAAATATTAATTACTGGCATTTACCTGTACAATTCCTTTATAAGGACGGAGTGCAATTCACGCTTGACATTGTTCACCTAGCAATATCACATCAATAAGTGAGAATATTCACTTTCTCAACTATGACTATCACCATCAATAATGGGAAACAAAACAAGACTATAATTAGAGGATCATTAGTCTTTCAAGGTGCCTTGAAAGATTTTCAAGCATTGCAAGATAATTTCTGAAAGCCTGCAACTGAATGAAGGATGATGAAACCAAAGTTTGAATACCATACAAATATATTATTCATTTAAGAACATTTCAATCTTAAAAGAATGAACAATGAAAAGTACTAGTTTCCCTCAAATCATAGCATTGGATATTCCCAAGCACATAGACACAGGAAAATGTTAACGCCACCATCATGGTAAGCTGACCTCCCAACTTGAGATTGACCTGTGTCACTCTCCATTACGTTTACCAATGATATTAGACCTATATAGAATGTTGTTTATACATACAGAATTTTGTCACTTCACTGTTGCCTGGGGATACATCAGATACCAGATAAATATATATGAAGTGAAATATGACATAGAACAGATTTTGTTGACCATGCAAAATCTACAGGGCAACAAGGGTAATGTTACCCTCCTGTTGAAAAATTCATTATGGATTCCTTAAAAAAAGCTAAATTGATGAAAATAAAATTTTAAAATTATATCTGAATATGGTTTAAACTGAAATAGATTTTGACTTGCTTATTTACAGAACAATAGCAGAGATGCATATACAAGCAATTAAGATTTCAAACTTTGTAGAGCCTTATAAAATCAGCAAATGATCATTAACACAAGTTCAAATGGAGATGAATCTTAATCTTGTGCAACTTTGGTGGAAAGATAATAATCTTAATCTCTGAATAACACGAGTTCAAATGGAGATTAGCTTTACAATCAAGATATAAGTTCTTTAATATTATTTAAGAAACAACAACAGCCCAAATGTAAAAGAGCTACCAAAGATTTTATCAATGAAAAGTTCAAATGAATATTTCTATTCTAACCAATGAAAACAGTCATAGCATGTGTAATGTCCTTAATCCAAAATATTATATTACTCTTAAATCTGGAAAATAGATTCAAAAATATTAGACAAAACTTCACTAAAAATACCCAAACTAGTTAGCTACTCTTGCACAGAAAGGGCTAAAGTTAAAATCGAACTTTATAGATCATTACTGAAAATGATTTTTCTGATATGTGCTTCCTATAATCAGGCAGCAAAATTAATATCTTCAAACTCCACTTTATAAGCAAACCCCACACAAATCTGAGTTACCAGGTTCGGCACACAGGCAGCCCGTGCCCAGTCCAGGTCCACCCAAGTTCGGGTTCGCACCTGGGTTTGGGTCGGGTTCGCCATTTGCCGCTAGGATTTTTCATTTGATAATATAATGAAGAAAAACTTACATATAGATTGGTTAAAGTTTTTTAATTAATTCATTGATTATTATATATTATTATCCCGAACCCACGAACCGGGTTCACATCCCCAAACCCAAGCCCAAACCCAAGCCCAAACCCGAAACAGTATCTTAGACAAAAACAGTTAAAACTAAATACCATCAATGGCACTATAAACACCACAAACTGATATTTTTTTTATTTCTAAATGGAAAATACATATATATGATTTGATACAAGATTAGTAAGAGCAACAAACCCCTCGAAAGATATCTGGAATTAGTGCAACAACAATAAAGCCTTGAACACAAACAATGGAAAGCTGCTGAAATCTTGAACACAAATCCGGATGAAGTTGCTCTATGTGAACAATGGGGTTTCGTCCACCATCCACCTGAAACTCAAGGGTTTCCATCCAGAAGCCTCCAATCTCCAATGGGTTTCCGTCCATTGAAGAAGTTTGAAGAACATGAAGTTCATACAATGTGAAATTGACAAGTAGAAATGGCATAAAAATTCATTCCCCCAAGTATGCTTTGTATTTATCTCACCCTTGGCGAATTTGATGGGAGAGTCATTAATTAAAAACATTACAAATTCCCACTACACTCTTGCTTGCCAAATTTGCTCTTGGTGGGAAATCATTAATTAGAAATATTTCAATTTCCCACTCCAATCTTGCCAAATTTTCTCTTGGTGGGAAAGACATTTCTTAAAAATATTTCAATTTCCCACTCCACTCTTCCTTGCCAAATTTTCTCTTGGTGGAAAATTCATTAATTAGTAACATTTCAATTCCCACTTTATTATTGGAGAGAAAGTCATTAAATAGAAATATTTCAAACTTCCCATTATGGCACAAACTCAACACCCACTAAGTGTTTCCAAATATTTTAATTTAATATTTAAACATCCTTTTGATATTATAAATATTTGGAAGTTCATAAATATTAAATTAATTTTCCCTAAGCTTGTCCAATTATCCCATAGAAGAATAAAATGGGTTAATATTGACCAAAATCCAAGTTCTAACAAAAGGGGACATGACAAGACCTCCCTCCCAAAATTGCTTGTCCTCAAGCAGTTACAATCATATCTCCCAAGGTTATAGTGCGAAAGTGATTTATCATGATAAACTGTATGTCAAACCTTGATCCTGTTCTTATGTGGTGCAACATCTTTTGCCAAGGAACACTATGCCAACTTGAAGACTCAAATTCTTTTGTACTAATGTCATGAATCAAGCAGCAATAACCATGAATTTTAAGCTCTTGGATGTGTAAATATTTGATGCATTATTTCTCATATTGCAACTGATCTACACCCTCCCACAAAGAATTACCCAATGCAGTTTTTTCCATCTTCCTTCCTAGCCTTCTGAAAACTCTCTAAACAATGAACTTGAGTTGAGTGATATTGATATAGCAATCACAAAGGTGTAATCAGCTTACTAATGCTATCAATTGATATGTGATACATCTCCATTCATTTTTCATCATTATCCTTTCTTTCAAAACCTTTTGTCCCAAATGAATACATGCACTAGCACTTGACAATTTGTACCATAAACACTTGAAACTTATTATTGTGCCACAAATCACTCAATGAAACTGTTATAACCATCAATGCATCCTTCACAACAGCAATTACACAAATTGATAATAATTACCCCCTTTACCTTTGTGCGATACAACCTACTAGAAGCAATACCTTTTGTTTCAAACTTTGCCTCAACTTAAAGGATGTCATATGCAACTTTCAGATCCGGTTTATAGTAGCAATATGATACCTAGGGTACAAGAGTTAGCACCATATAGTAGCAACACATATAACTAATGACACACTTGTTGTGCTGTGCACACCCTCCCCGTTTCCGACAAGGATCCCCTCTCTTTTCTTCCGCCTTGCTAGCATGTGTGTGTGTGTGTGTGTGTGTGTGTGTGTGTGAGAGAGAGAGAGAGAGAGCGCTTGGGTGTATAGGGAATTAGGGTGTAAGACTAGAAGCGTGGGAATGAGCTTAGATAGGTATAAGTGCATTGGAGGTTCAAGCCCAAACCTAAGTCAAGGTTCCTTATGGATCTTAGGATCTCTTTATGCTACTATAAAGAATCAAGGTGAAGTCCTAGCATAGGGGGGAATAAGGTGAATGCAGGCAAATAGTTCTGAAGTTGAGATCAAAATGCACCCTCTTCCAAATTCGGTCTTTGGGAGAACTTTTGGCATCTTTAAAATCTGCTCAAGCGAAAGTGATCTCCCCAAAATTCGGTGATTGGAAGAACTTCAGGAAATGCTGCCATGACCAAGTTTCATGGACCAAATATTGGTGGTAGCATTAAAGGTGGGATTAAGTCTTAATCTCATAAAAGTTCCTAACCCCGAAATTTTGACCGAAGTTCTGACCCAAAACAGATTCGATGGTAGCAGTAAAATGGGGATTAAGTGTTAATCCCAAAAATGTTCCTAAAGCCAAGGTTGGGACCGAGTTCCACCCTCCACTTTGCAAGTTCGGTGTTTGCATGAAAAATTGGAATTAAGCATTATCCCTAAAGGGGATTCCATGTACCAAATTTATTCAGAGTTTGATCTTAGGTCCAAGCAGAGGCAATCCCAGGCAAGGTTGGAACAAGTGCAAATTCAAAATTCAATGTTTTTGAGCTCTGAAAATCAGACAGGGCACTAATCCAGAAAAACATTCCCAGCACCAAAATTCTTCCCAAGACTTAAGTTCTGGCCTAAAGTTCGGATATAGCATGAAAAAAAGGAATAAGTGTAATGGACACCCTAGAATGCCCAAAAACTAAACCAGCCGCTAATAGGAATTTGGTCAAACAGTTTGCAGCCAACTCCTTATTTCACCGTTTAATGTTTAAACCCCTTATGGCTTTGGAAATGAAATGCTTGTTTGTTTTTATGTCTTTGCATAGATTTGAAATCACATAACATGAACAAGAAGGAAACTACAATAATATGCAAACTGAAGATTGAACTACTGCTAATAAGATGTTATTTTCAGAATCAATAAAATCAAATACATGGCAGATTATCAACTCACTAATTATTCCAGCATTATTGACATAATACTCCAGCAATCATTTTCAATCTTGCTGCTACAGTGACATGAATAGTACCCGCGTGAATAGTGTTGTGGCAATATTAATTTGTCTTTAATAGGTCCAATATCTTCATAAAATCATCTCCTCAAAATGGCATAAGCATCGAACAAGTAGGGAAGAAGATATGAACAAACATTAAATCTGTCTGTAGCTGGAAATGCACCCAATCTGCCTGATAATGAAACTGATAGCAATGGATTCCAAAGGCCAAACCTCAGGGGAATGACGTCTAGAATGTCACAAGAGATGATAGACGCCCTCTAATACCAAGAACGGATCTGCAACTCACACATACCAATTCTTCTCATATTCAACATGCTGAATGAAGCCACAAAAGCTTCCTTTTATTCTTTCTCCAAGGGATGACCCAACTCACTTGAGCAATGTGGGATAAAAGATGTGCAATATAAAACATATTAAAATATTCACTTATGTCTCCCTTGGGTGCCCCTTTGATTTGCACACATCCCCATAAAATAAAAATTAAAGTAACACTTTAATATTTTACAATTAAATTAAATGTTACTTTAATAACACTTTAGGCATTAAAATATATTAGCAATCGGACTTCGAATAGCACGAGTGATAGCTCGTCAGAAAGCTCTCGCCGAGGAGTATCGAATCCAATCACCAAAACTAGCCTCCGTTGTGTCTTGCTGACTTACTAAAAATAGTAAGTATGCCTGAAATTAAGTAAATCAACTCCGTTTTGGCCCAAACTGGAAATGACTAGGCCAAAACACTCCAGGATCCCCTTAAACCCTTCGTTAGCCCTCGAGACCATGTAGAGATAGGCTAACGCACATACACTTGGTCAACTGCTAAAGTGGGGTCATTACAATAAGCCTTAATCCTAAGAGGCTTCTTGACACCAAGGTTCAACCCGAACTTTCATCCCAAACTCTGAAATTTGATACAAGCACTAAAAATCAGAAAAAGCCTTATTCCAAAAAGGCTTCCTAAGACCGAGGTTTAGCCCCAACTTTCTCCTTTCAAATAGGATTCATTGGTCTAAGGGCCTGGTACTAGTCCAGTTCGATTTGGGTACGGGCTTGGTCCGGTTTGCCTGTGGGTCTGGCCAAGGTTCGTGCCCAGGTGAACCAGTTCGTCTGGAGCGAACTAGGACATATGGGCACCCAAAAACTTTTCTTTTTTTCAATCTGCCACTTAAAATCTACTGATACCACAAAATCTTACAAATATGTCTCTGACTTGACTGATAGCATTAAATTTGTGGTGAGGATTGGATTGTGAAGGATACATGCATAATCATGTTCAAGTGCAATGAAGCAGTCATCGGCTAGGAGGGACCTCAAAGAGATCAATCCAGACCGGTCAGCAAGAGTAAACACAACGGAAACACTAGGACATTATGGAGGCAATGCAGAACAGATTGAATTATATCATGAAAACTTATTACAACCAACCGGTAACAACATGGGTTACAGTAACTGGCTCACAGGCCTGCTAAAACATGCTCAAAATACAGAACAGGTCACAACCGGGACCTCAAATCTTAAGATCTATCTTCTATGCTCAGTCTAACTTCTTTGATTACATTCTAATGCTCTATTACAATGATATAATTCAATCTGCTCTGCATTGCCTCCATCATGTCCTTGTGTTTCCGTTGTGTTTACTCTTGCTGACCGGTTTGGACTGATTTCTTTGAGGTCCCTCCTAGCCAGTGACTGCTTCATGCAAAGTACCCATTTTCAAGTTACAAAACACACCCAGTTTGATCAAGGTGTTGGGTACCACCAACATGCACCCTTTATATAAAAACAACCTTATTGCTCCTTACCATAGGGTTTACAGTTAATCTTGTACATCCTCACTCTTCCAAAAGAAAATAACATATTTTTGTTTTTGCATTACTATATACCAAAAAGTGACAAAGGAGACTCCAAAATGTTAAAAGAGTACCACAAAGGGCTTTAGAATATCCTCAAGATCCCAAACCGGAGCATTAATAATCAATGTGAATGGTTATCAGATCTATTGGTACAATGATCAGAGAACAACATTGGGGTGAAGAACATTCAAATCAGAATGGTAGTGCCAAACGACCATAGAAAAGGCTATAACACAAGGCATGGGAGGTGTCAACACAAGTTAATCCTATACTTGAACTCAATATTATTATTTTGATATTGATCTTAATGTATGCTATGATGGTATGATCATGATGCTATGATTACAAGTTTATGGTGGTTTTGTTGTTTATATGATGAAATGTGACATTCTAATCTTAATTCATGATATATATATATATATATATTTTACATTTCTTTTGTACTAACGAACCCAAACCCCTTTTCAAAATTTTGTCGTACCAGCGAACCAGGTTCTCGAACCTGAACCTGAACCTGTATCTGAACTGACAACTTAGAAATTCGGTGGTTTGACACAAATCAAGAATATCTCTTATTACTAGAGTCCCTCTTGAGCCCAAGTTTCATACCGAGTCTCATCCTTTCCTTCCCAAACTCAGCATTTGCAGTGAAATCAAAATCAATTTAGTATTCTTTCCTCCCCCCCATGTTTCGAACTGAGTTCCCAAATGCCTTCCTAAAGGCCAAATTTTAACCAAGAGGTCTCAAGTTTAGTATTTGCATTAATGTTGGGATTAAGCCTCTATTCCCAAATGTTCTTTTAACACCGAATTTTGTGCAAATGTTCCCAATCTGATTCCACCAACCAAGTAACCAACCTTCCCAAGGTCAAGGGTTTCCTTGGATTCTTGAAGGTCCTGATTTATCTATTATGATTTGTGGCCGGAGCTTTAAAATGCTTCGTGGTGATATAAAGGTTACTTGTTTTTGTAGATCAAGCGCTACAAGGATTCAGGGTAAGGTGACCACCAAAGGAATCCGAGAGATGGAAGGATCAAAGAGATAAAGACCACCAACAGGGCCAGAGGATGAAGAATGCAACACACGGGATCGATGGTATGATCATAGAGCAGTGCCAATGAAGAATGTGTTGTAGGTCCTTAGACAAACTTGGGGGTGAAATACCACTACTACAGTGCCGAAAGTCAAATGATGCCATTTCCATAACTCTGGAAAATAGTGACAAGACACCAGAATGCTCCAGGGGGCATGCAGAAATGAAGAATGAACAACTAGGTCTGAGCTGGAAAATGATTTATTGTAAAAAAGGGGATTATTATATTGTAAAATGACTACCTTTTGGCCCAATTTAATGCAATTCAAGAGGTGGGCCAAAAGTTAGTTGTTCACCCAGCTACCAAGTTTGTCTTTTTGTGTCTTGAGCCTCGTGTACTTTTGTCTTCTAGTGGAAATAATTGAAGACAGTGGGAAAGTAGTTGAAAGGTGGTTGATGGTTGTTGAGATCATTAACCAAGTGTTCTTAGGGTTTCTCGAGGGCAGATCTGGGCCATTGAATGGATTGAATCCTAGCCATTGATTCAAAATGTAAAATCTATAAAAGGCCAGTGCCTCTCTCATTGAAAGGGGTTAGAAAAGAGGTTAGAATTTTAGAGAATTAGAGGGTTAGAAAATAGAGGTAGGCATAGATATTAGAAGTGGAATTAGGAGTAGAGTAGAAATTGTTGAGCAGAAATTGTTGTAATGGCAGTTAAAGCAAGTGAATAAAGCATTGAAGCATGGTGTTTTGCCATTTGCTTTCACTTGTTAGCATGGTTTCTCTTCATTTAGTGTTCAATGATTTTAAGGGTGAAGTGTGAGGATATCTGATAGATTTCTGGTTCATACCATTGGAGGTTTGCTGATTGTAAATCTCTATGCATGGTTAGTCTGAGCCTATTATTGCTCTTAGTTCAATTGTGAATATTTGTTTCAATTGCGCTAGAATTGGGTATCCAAATGAATATTCATGGTCTGAAAATCTTCTATTCCCCCTTTGAGCTTGTACTATTTCTGTGGAGTTGTGATTTTATCTTTGGCTAAGCAGGAGCTAGTTTTGTGTGAAGTCTATCTATCCACAACACCAGCCATTACTATCATTGTCCCTAGGTTCTCTAAATCTTTCCCCCTTTTGCTATTTATTAGCCAATTTGAGAAGCAAAGCATCACCAGATTGCCACACCAGATGTAAGCCAGCTTGTTAGATGCATAAGTCCCCTTGAGATCACCAGCAAATCACATCAGCACTGAGTTATCCTGAGCACAATCAAGGCTTGACATTAGAAACCTTAAGGTTATCCTATTTGGACAGTCAGAAGGCATATAGGATTTCCTTATGCAAGAGAGAGTAGGATGTAATCAGTGCATTTTATTCTGCATTGACAGAAGTGCTGAATTTCCCCATCAACAACACCATCATTGAGGATTTTTTTCCAGATACTCCTGAAGCTTTTGATAATGGTAAAAAGTTGATTTTTGCAACATGATGGACTATTATAATATTCATGTAATCCTCTACAACAGCCAATACATTCATTATGAACAAATATTTCATTCATCTTTAAACAGCTAAAATACATCTTGTAAAAATACACATCAATCAACCCATCATTCACCTCAACTTGAGAGATGGTATGTTCATCTTCATTGACTGATCTATAACAACAAGTATTCCATAGAGGGGCAGCAAATAACATCATGCAGTAGCAGTATTTGCACCGCCATTTCCCAAAAACTAAGTCTGCAATCAATTATTCATTTTGGTAGGAGACCATGCTCCTTCCATGTCCTTTCACAAGTACAAACTGATCACCCAATACACTTTCCAAAGAGATAGTGGCAAGTACATCATTACCATAAACTCAAATCTGAAAATGACTTCATTCTTTATCGATAAAGACCTTCCAAGTACCTTTGACAGTCTTTATAATTCCATCTGAATTTTGGATTCTTGCATCACCATAATCAATTAAGAAGTGACCTTGTTTGGCTCCCCTGCATTTGACTCATAAGCTGCAACCATTGAACCATCGTCACATTATTTTCCGTATGCTCATGTATGATCAATTTGGATTTCCAACCTATTACAATTTTTGGAAAATATTAAAATCTTCTATCATATGTAGAAAACCCATTTTCTGTATCTTTTAACCTATTGTTCTCAATTTGAAATGAATCCCACCTTTGTAGTAATAGAGTCCAATTACCTTCTGCTGAAACAACACATTCTACTACAAATGGATGTGAGAAATCTAAAATGAAAATTACAAAACTTGAGTGGGTTACCTTCATAAGCTCATCAAATGCTTAATGTTTTTCATTGTCTTGCAAATATTGCATACTATGTATATGACCCAAGTATGGAAGCCTTGTAACCTTCTTGCTTTCCACAGTAAGAATATCAATGTGATTTTCTGCATTTGGCCACCACCTATGATCTTGTCTCCAACTATAAGGCATAGCTCCAAGGAGTGACCTTAGGCTGCAAACAATGAACTCATCTTCTTTTGCAAAGCTAGAAGTTAGTGAGACACCTCCATGCTTCCACTGCACTATTCTGATGCAACAAGAAGTTGACAGTCTTGAGTTGTGAAATGATTTTGTAAATATGATATTAAAAAGATCAAAACTTTGTCTTCATTTGTTTCATATTCGTACTTGGATTCCATGCTCTTATGTACAAAAAACTTTGTACCTTTGGAGAATGATCTACCATTTTTGTGTTCTCTTCATCATGACAAAAAATTTGTGGTGACAGAAATTGAAAAATCTAAAATATTTTTATACTTTGGGCTGCCAACAATGAGCTCAACCACCTTTGATGCAGTAAGAATACCCTCAACATGTATATCCTTGTCACTCAAAACATTTTCTTCAACTGCATGTCTATCCATCATGCTACTATGAAAGTCAATGAATGGATCACCCTTTAAGAGTATAAAGGATTGGGCACATTCCTTCACCTTTAACTCCCCAAATCTAACAAGTAAACCTCTTTCTTTTTCGACTTTATCATTGTTTTGCTGACACATTCCATAATTAAAACTTAGTAAAACTCTTTCTATTAACAAAGGATTTTCACCTGCAACTTGTCTGTTGCGTTTAGTTGAAACACCAAGATCCCATAACATCATCCATGAGATATTTTGAAGTTGAGAGAAAGGATTTCCCTCCAATTTTGCACCCTTCATCTTGTCTGTCATCAGAATGCTTCTGATGATGATTAAACATATGTAATGGCATGGAATGAAGTTGATGTAATAACTCTTCTCTACTATCATCTCCTTCATTCCATGAAATATTATAATAGAAATAATTGATGCTTTTACCTTCCATTGATGATGTCAACCTCCTCAAAATATTTTTAGCAACACCCTCATCCTTGAAATGAAATTGATTAATATAGAAAGATTGTAATATCCCCTGCTATTAGATGACTGAAATGTGTAGGGAATATTGACAAACAGTTGTCAGATAACCTTCAATCTGCTGTTCTAGTTTTCAGATTGAATAACTTGCGTGTTATGCAGTTTTGGACAGCTAGTATAATTCTGCGTGTTATGCAGTTTCCTTTGGTTTGCTTGTATGAACATATAAATGCAATGAACTAAAATACATTACTGATAAAGAAAGCATGCCATCATCCTATTCAGCTAATTGACACTTTGTCAAACAATTGTCATGCATCCTCCGATTTGAACTACTTATACAACACATATAGAGTTCTCAACTGAATTATTTATTCAATGCAGTCCTGATTACAAAATACTTAAGAAATGGCCAAGACTCTTGGCTTACACTAAAATAATATTCAGAATTTTCTAAGTACGATGGTAGCCAACTAATTCATGCATACATAACTGAAACAATGCCAAAAAGAACCTGGATGAATCACTTAGGTGTGAGGATGAAGAAGCAAGAAATATTGATACTCCTTATGCTTTCTTTATGCCAAATCGACCCCTTCTTCAAAATTGCCCCTGTTCTGATATGAAGGCAAATAACAAATAAACTCCAGCTTGCATGTCCCCTTCTAAGCATCAAAATGCATCGTGGGCTTCCCCTAAGGTGAATATTCCAATCCAATAGTGAAATCGATGCACAAACTAGGAGTTATGACCAAAATCGTGGGTCTGGTTGGTCTAGTCAAACCTTGTATCAGACCTGATATGTGACTGATTCCTCCTCCAAATTCACCTCCAATGTGCCCTAAGGAATCGCCTATCCTTTCCCAATATTTAGATGCAAGCATGGAAGTCATTTCTCCAATGAGCTGAAGTATTCTCCCAAATCGGCTACCATGAATGCTACTGTCAAACCACAATAAACTCATGTATGAAGGACTGAGGTATCCTTCACTCACAATTGCAACCCTTCAGAGGATCTTTCACCACTTGAGTTATACAAATCAAAGGGAGGTATCGTTTCCAATGACCAATAATCTACAGAAACCCTTGGCTCCACAAGTTCATAACACAAGAAGATGTCCAATATGCCATGATCACAACATGAGGCTCATCCCCTTTTTATCCTTTTCCCACACATGAATTGGCCTCCTTCTAGAACATTCCATTTTAATAAAATAATATTTAATTACCTCCTTAAAATAGTCTTTTAATTGCACTTTAGTAAATATTAAAATATTTCTAAAATATAAAGTGCACACGTGACATCATACATGAGAACACATTATCTCACCATAAAACCATGTAAAATAAGATGTGAAGCTATAAGTAACTGCCAAGACGACCCTCTCAACAACTCCTTGGCCTACGAGGGTCAAATAATAGGCCAAACTCCACGAATGTCTGCGCACTAATGAGAAGGGGACATTACAGTCCGCCTCTCTGAAATTGTTTGTCCTCAAGCAATCTCAATGCTAGATGCTACAAAATCTCCTCACTCTCCCACGTAGCATTCTCAACTGGCAATTCCTTCCATTTGATCAAGTATTCCTTGATAACTCTGTTGATTTTAAGGTAGTGCTCGTTAACCATAGGCAAACATCAGATCTGTTGCCTTCCCAACCATAGACGATAAGCTCTTATCGTCACCCCCGAGCACGCTACATAAATTTCTCACCATCAATTGATCTGCTTGTACATGAATTCGATCTGCCTAATTATGATTGAACTTGCTGTCTAATCTCGGTTCCATAGAGGGAAGACCACATCCATATATATCCGTCGAAAGGAGATATCCAAGAGTCGGCTCTCATCAAGGAGGCACAACCTTCATAAAGCATCACATGCCTTCAAATGAGGGGTGGCGGACTTTAACCAAAAGTCGGCCCCTTTGAAACAAATCTGATAATCAAACACGATAATGTATGTTTAATCATTAAACCTGATAATGCATATGTGACTTAATAAAGATATTAAAGGATTAATATAAAATGATAGATTCATCAAATGTGTAAGGCCAATAGACCATTCACACATTTGATCTTGCTGAATCGGCCTGTAGGATTTCTACCAACACTATATCATCAACACTCCCTCTTAGCTAGGGAGGAATCCTTCTTAATCTCTACAAGTCACATCACCTCATCGATGACTAACATAATGACTACACTCATGTGAATGAAAAAAGCTTATCACCTCATTGTGATGTTTGACCACAATGGCTACTCCCAGAGGGTGAATACACACAAATGCTAAGTCATGTAGTCTCTCACATGACATCCACCATACATACTCATAGAGGGTGGAACAAGGGTTGGCACCTCAAACTTCTCTCACAGAGAAGAATGCACAACAAGGGCTGATACCTCAAACTTCTCTCACAGAGAAGAATGCATAACAAGGGCTGAAACCTCAAACTTCTCTCACAGAGAAGAATGCATCTCCACCATGCCTACTCGCAGAGGGTGGATCCACCATACCTACTTGCAGAGGGTGGAACGAGAGCTAGAACCTCAAACTTCTCTCACAAAGAAGAATGCACAACAAGGGCTGATACCTCAAACTTCTCTCACAGAGAAGAATACATAACAAGGGCTGAAACCTCAAACTTCTCTCACAGAGAAGAATGCATCTCCACCATGCCTACTCGCAGAGGGTGGATCCACCATACCTACTTGCAGAGGGTGGAATGAGGGCTTTCAAAGAAGAATGCATTAACAAGGGATTGCACCTCGAACTTCTCACAAGAAAAGAACTCATTAATAAGGGATTGCACCTCGCAGTTCTCTCTTACAAAGAACTCATGAACAAGGGATTGCACCTCAAACTTCTCTCTCTCAGAGAAGAACTCATTAACAAGGGCTTTCACGTCAAATTTCTCCATCACAGAGAAAAATGCATTAACCAAATCTTCATGATGACATGGCTCCCTCTGAAGCTAAAATGTCAGGCTCCCTCTGAAGCTGAAATGATAGGCTCCCTATGAAGCTCAAAAACAAGCTCCCTCTGCAGCAAATATCCACTTCTGATCTCTTCGTCCAAGGTTACTTCTGACGATATATCAGACTCCCTCTGAATGTTGATTCTTCCTCTACGAAGAAATACAAGCAATCTTCCTACCTTGAATAGAGATTCGTTAGTGCCTGAACCTTGGGTAGAGGGACCACCAATGAAAAGCATAATTCTGGTAGCAGTGCCAGGCACACAAGCCCCAACAGCCCTGTCGCCACGCTGAGAGCAGTGCCAGTGCAACATGCAGCTCTTGCATCCGTTTGCGCCGCCCACGGATCCTTCTGCAACTCGTCCAAAACCAAATTCAAAGTGAATTCACACTGGGAAGCTGGCAACAAGAAACGGGCAATGCTCTGAGCAAAGAGGTTGCCCTTGATGTTGATTACATCGTCAGCAAACTTGCAGATAGCATCAAGCGTTCTATCAATCTGCTACAGCAAATTAGGATTGGGAGCAATACTAGACTTACTGAGCCAATAATGCCCGACCATGCAGCCCTCGTCCGGATTGGCAATCGAACCAGCCTCAACCTCTTCCAAGGCCTTAAAAGCGCTTTGAAACTTGGGTTCCATTGCCTCCACGAATTCATTCGTAAACCCAATTCGGCTGACATCGATATACAATCCGAGCTCCTTGTGCTGATAAAGCCAATCCAAGTACCGATTCCACAGGGTTGTAGGTTCTGTCTCTAGCCCTTCTTCTTCAAAGAATTTGTATTGAGCCCAGAAACCTCTCCAGCCATAGCAACCCGAGTTCAAGTCACAAGTCGGCATCTTTCAACGTTGACAATGCCGAGCTTTGAAATCTTGGGCGAAATCCTGTGATTGGGTAGCAGGCAACTTTTTACACAGGTTGTTGTCTGCGTTCCCCCATAGAACTTCAAACGAAAAGGATTTTGGACCATCATACTTGTTCTCGAGGCCTGGGGAGACTCGATCCCTTGATTGCCACCTGATTTGTTTAGATGCCTGACCGACGCCACTATGAAGGGCGGAGGTCAGCAAGTGTAATCGCTGCATTATCCTCTATGGTTGCCTTTCGATCTAGAAGAGATCATAAATCTGCAATTGTTTTTGATTGAATTTCCCTTGAGAGTACAAGATCTACCTTCAAGCGATTATCCTCTATGGAACCTGGCTCTGATACCATGTTGATTTTAAGGTAGTGCTTGTTAACCATAGGCAAACATCAGATCTGTTGCCTCCCCAACCATAGACGATAAGCTCTTGTCGTCACCCCCGAGCATGCTACATAAATTTCTCACCATCAATTGATCTGCTTGTACATGAATTCGATCTGCTTGATTATGATCAAACTTGTTGTCTGATCTCAGTTCCATAGAGGGAAGACCACGTCCATATATATCCGTCGAAAGGAGATATCCAAGAGTCAGCTCTCATCAAGGAGGCACGACATTCATGAAGCATTGCATGCCTTCAAATGAGGGGTGGCGGACTTTAACCAAAAGTCGGCCCCTTTGAAACAAATCCGATAATCAAACTCGATAATGTATGTGCAATCATTAAACCTAATAATGCATGTGTGACTTAATAAAGATATTAAAGGATTAATATAAGTTGATAGATTCATCAAATGTGTAAGGCCAATAGGCCATTCACACATTTGATCTTGCTGAGTCGGACTGTAGGATTTCTACCAACACTATATCATCAACAAACTCTTCTCCTCAACTGTTTCTCACTGACATCCAATATAGCCTCAGGTACTTATATTAGCTTACCCTCATCATCTAAGGGTGGTAAAATAGTGGAAGGAGTCACATGGTGTCCTAATGCCTTTTTGAGGCGTGACACATGGAATACATTATGCACCCTACTATCTGTCGGCAACTCTAGCTCATAAGCCACCTCTCCCACTCGTCTAATAATCCTAAAGGGTCCATAGTAGTGTGGCTTAAGCTTCTCGGCACCACTCTTCTTGAGGGTAGATTGTCTCTACGGCTGCAACATCAAGCATACCATATTGCCTACCTCAAATGAACGCTCAACTCTCTTTTGATCTGCATACTATTTCTGCTGATTTTGTGCCTTCTGGATATTCTCTCAAAGAGCCCTCATGATATCCCCAGCACTACGCATTTTGTTGTCACTCATCAACAAATCAAGAAAGCTAGGCACCTCATACCCATACAAAGCCATGAATGGTGTCATCTAAATAGAAAGGTGGTAAGTGGTATTATAGCAATATTCACAAAGGTATATCCACCTAACCCATCCTTTCTGTTGCCCTAAAATGTAATTCTTGAGATATCCCTCCACCCATTTACTAACTATCTCTGTCTACCCGTCCATCTACTGGTGGTAGCTGGTACTCGGAGTGAGCTCAATCCCACAAAGTCTAAAAAGCTCTTGCCAAAAATGGCTCATAAACCGATTGTCTCTTTCACTAACAATGCTCCGAGGTAACCCATGAAGTCTGAACATCTCACGGAAAAAGAGCTCGGCTACCTATGTAGTTGAATATGTAGTAGCGATCGGAAAGAAGTGGGCATACTTCATCAATCGATCAACCATCACACAAAGAAGAATATCTGATTTCAGCCCCTTCCAAGTGAACCTCTCCTGTCTCTGTTGATATGTCTTGAAGTAGTCGGGATGTCCTGCCATAGGTGTATCATGAAAGAACTTCATCACTATATTCTTCACCTCCAATCCTGGGGTCAAAAATATCCTCCCTTTGTAAATGATAAGATCATTCACAACAAAGTATTTGTCATCCTGTACCGACCCCTCAATAATGCCTGAAGCCCAAAAGTCCTTGGAATATTCTGCCACAATCAAATGCCTCCAATCATCTGAAACCTCTGCCATGGAGCTCAAATGTGTACGGCGAGATAAAGCATCAGCAACTACATTCTATGTTCCCTTGACAAAGGAAATGTCAAAGTCATATGACTTCAGCTTGCTCACCCATTTCTGTTGACGATCATTGAGATCCTGCTGCCCAAGGAAATGTCTCAAGCTGTTATGGTCTGTTTTTACAATGAATTTGGCCAATGAATGCATGATGGCCAACATTTCCTTATCATAAATACTATAGCTCCTTTTGGACCTCTCAACATCCTGCTCTCAAATGCAATCAGATGCTTGTCCTGCATAAGGACAACTCCAATTCCCTCACCTGAAGCATCACACTGCAGCTCAAAATGTTTAGTGAAATCCGGCAATGCAAGTACAGGGCAAGTAGTCATGAGACATTTGAACATCTCAAAGCATTCATGTGCCTCAGGAGTCCATACAAAAGCTCCCTCCTTAGTCAAATCTATAAGTGGAGTTGCGTGTCACGAATATCCATTAACAAATCTACGGTAGAAACCACATAAGCCCAAAAACCCTCTAAGTTGTGTAAGATTCACAGGTGTAGGCCACTCCACAATTGCCTTGACCTTATCAGGATCCATACACACCACTTCAGCACTGATGATGTGGCCTAAGTACAGCAACTCTGTCATGCCCAAGTCACACTTGGATTCCTTGGCATACAAAGATTCCTTGCCAAGAATCCCCAAAACTATATCAAGATGTGCAATATGTTCCTTCCATGTTTTGTTGTACACTAAAATGCCATCAAAGAAGACCAACACAAATTTCCTCAATTGTGAATGGAATACCCTGCATATCATGGACTAAAATGTACCAGGTGCATTGGTTAGCCCAAATGGCATAACCACAAACTCAAAATGCCCACAATGATAATGGAAAGTTGTTTTCTCAATATCCTGCTCCCTAACACGAATCTGATGATACCCTGACCTTAAATCAATTTTGGAAAAATACCGAGCACCATGTAGCTCATCAATCAACTCATCAATCCTAGGGATAGGATACCCGTTTTTGATAGTCTTCTTATTCAGCAACCTGTAGTCAATGCACATCCACAAAGTACCAACCTTTTTCTTGACCAAAATAACGGATGAAGCAAATGGTGACTTACTAGGTCGAATATGTCCCATAGCTAGCAGCTTCTTAATAGTTATTTTCTATTTCATCCTTGAGCCGCTTAGGGTGCCTGTAGGGAGTGACTATCACGGGCTTAGCTCCTTCCTCTAACTCGATGATGTGCTCTATCCCTCTGTCAAGAGGTCTACCAAGTGGAATCTCACTAAAGACCTTATTATGCTTGATCCTCAATTCTTGTATGTCAGGGGAATAAATAGGCTTTTGCCGCTCTTCCTGTGTTGGCATCAAAACATATCCTACTGCCCACTCAACCATGTCATGGCGTATGAGACGTTCCATCCTCCTGAAAGAAATAGTCCTGCAACTAGTGTCTCTGAGTTCTTTCAGCACATGTGTTTTCCCATCCATCTCAAATCTCATTTCCATCTCACGAAGGTTGAGGGTGAATATTCCTATGTCATTCCCAAAACCATATCTGTGTCTCCCATGTTCACCACATATAAACCTGCCTTGAACTCATAGTTATTCAAGCGCATGAGCAGATTTGAAATCATTTTGTGACACTTGAGAGTGTAACCATCAACCTTCACCCGAATTCCCTCAAAATCCTCAATGCATATTGTTGCATCTCTCAACAAGTCTAGCATCAATAAAATTATGTGTGGCACCTCTATCAAGTAGAGTGATGATTTTTTGACCAGCAAGAACTCCACGCATCCGGAAAGAACCTTCACGCTAAATGCTAGTGAGGCGTGCCTCCTTAAGTTTCACTTCCTCCTCTATTTCCTCATCATGCTCAGATTTTTCTGACTCAAAATCATCATTTTTTGTCTGTTGATTAGATTCTAAATCCTCATAAAGAGTCCACATTGCACAGCTAGATTTCCCCTTAGGTCTATTGGACAATCATGGTTTGCATCATAAGGCCCTTAGCAATAAAAACACAGTTTCTTTTTCCTCAAATCATTGTCTCACGATCTAGTGGGAAGGCTGCCCTTTTGTCTTGTCTTTCTTTTTGGGAAATTTCTTGTTGTCACAATAGGAAGAGGATCCTTTGGATGAGAACTTGCTGGAAGGTGCTGCAAACTCCATGTTTCATGCCTTTTTCATTGCCTCTTGTAGTGATGGTGGATCAAAGGCTTTCAAACAACCCTTCAATGGTTCCATTAATCCTTCAATGAATAGCACTACCAATCTCCTTTCACTAATATTAGGAACTATGACTGATAACTGTTGAAAATCAGCAACATATGCTTCAAGAGATCCATGTTGCTTTAATTGTGCCAACTCACGGAAGCTTACTTCAAGGTCCTTGACATTAAATCTTTCAATCAACCTATTAGCAAATTCATCATATGTGGTAATAAGATTGTGACCAAGAGTAATCAAACCGTGGTACCACCACTCATGAGCAGCCCCCTCTAAATGTAGTGTAGCAGACCTTATGGCATCCTCCTCAAGCATTGGTCTTAAAGACAAATAGTTATCAAATTTTTGCACCCATGCCCTAGTTGTACACTTATTACTCCCATCAAAATATGGCATTGTGATCTTACCAAGAGCTTGTTGATAATCTGTCCTTGGTGGAGCATAATGATCATTCCTTCCACCATTCCTCCTATTCCTTTGATTCATGAATTGATCAAAGGTCCATTGTTCTCTCAAATCCGGAGGTAAAGAACTATATTCCATGTAAGCTTGCCTTGCTTCATCACCAAAAGGAGCAGCTGCAAGTAACTGTAATATCCCAACTTTGAAATAGAATTTATTAATAAATGATAATAATAAAATTAAATATGATTAATTAAAAATTAATTGAGTTAATGAAAAGTCAAAAGACATGAAAGGAAAAGTTGTGACTCCCTCAACAATGATATATAAAAGGGAGAAGAAAACCTCATTTGAGAGGTGGGATAATTTGGTAATGAGAAGTGCAGATCTAATTTAAATAATAAGTGCAGATCTGATTATGAAAGGTTGTGTCCCTTTCAAATGGTAGAAATAATGAAGAGTTGCACTCTTTTAAAGGGTGCTAATGGTGAAAGGGTATGTCTCTTGCCAAAGGGCATACATGATGAAGAGGCGTGACCTCTCCCTCAAATTGAGAGATATAAAGGGAAGGAATCAAAAACATCTAGTGACATCACCATTGATAAGATCAGATCAGAATTGTTATCAAGTTACAGGAAGTAACATTTGTGTTCTTTGTGGTATGCCTCCCAATCTGTAGGCGACATCTACAGTGCAAACTCCAACTGCAGGCTACAATCTGCGTACAGGTAAGAGGGGTTAAGAAGTCTTAAGGTATATATGTGTGTGGACGTGTGTGCCATACACACATATATATTAATGCATTTTTATGAATACATATATCTCTAATGATTACTTATATGAATGTAGCAATAAAGATAGAAATCTATGTAGAATATGTATGTATATTTAGGATCATTAGAAAGATTAAAGAATATGTAAATGAAGACGTAAATTATGGAATGGAAAATAGTAATGAATTATAAAATGTAATATTAATGTGATTATATGATGGAGGCTATAGGGAAGAAATTCCCTTAGCCTAATGGAGGGATTATGATAATCCCTGGTAGGCAGTATATACTGAATATCTATATGCATATATATGGCTTAGTTGACTAAGTTCATCCAAGAAGAGACGGATCTGGCCAGTCCCCTCTGATGGACTTGGATGATGAGATGCATCATCCAAGCCAAGGAATTGACATATGGTCTTCCTTGGATGGCTTGGGTGTAAGAAGACAGGAATCGAATTAACCTTCGATTTCCTGGATGGCTTGGGTGTAAGAAGTTACATCCAAGACAGGAATCGAATTAACCTTTGATTTCCTAGATGGCTTGGGTGTAAGAAATTACATCCAAGACAGGAATCGAATTCACCTTCGATTTCCTGAATGGCTTGGAACCAAGATGGGTTCCAAGAAGGCGAGTTTCACAGCTGCCTAAGGACATATCTCCGTATGGCATTTGTATCCTTTTTGTTTTTAAGAATTGAAATTAGTGTTAATTAAGTAATTGAACTTTAATTGCAAATTAGAGTAGTTATGTATATATTTTTGTTGTGTTCTAACAATCTGTTTTGCAAGACAATGATCTCTAACTAGTAGGGACATTACATCTTCCCTTGGTGTTAAGGTAGGAAAGAGAGGCCTAGAAGCTGATCCTCTAGTGTTAGCAGCTTGGTGTACAGACCTTTCACCATCAATATTTCTATTATTTTCATTGTTCCCACTATGTTCAATTGTGTGATGTTGATAGAGATTATTATTTATTTGTTGTTCCATCTTTCCTAATAAGCGTGACATCATGTCAAGCATAGTGTCGAATTTCCTTTCAATTCTTGCATCCTTGTCTTCCTCAGCCATTGTCTAAACTATTTTGCCAGTATCCCTTTCCCTTAAAGCTTCTGAAAATGTGTATACGTCTGGCACTTGTGGATTTTGATACTGCTGTCTTCTTTGTTCCCTGTTATAATACCTCATTTCTCTTGCACTCATAAACATAGGATGGCAGGATGATATCTCTTATACCACTATAATATCTCCTGCAATTGGATGATTGAAATGTGTAGGGAATATTGACAAACAGTTGTCAGATAACCTTCAATCTGTTGTTCTAGTTTTCAGATTGAATAACTTGCGTGTTATGTAGTTTTGGACAGCTAGTGTAATTCTGCGTGTTGTGCAGTTTCCTTTGGTTTGCTTGTAGGAACATATAAATGCAATGAACTGAAATAAATTACTGATAAAGAAAGCATACCATCATCCTATTCAGCTAATTGACATTTTGTCAAACAATTGTCATGCATCCTCAGATTTGAACTACTTATACAGCACATATAGAGTTCTCAACTAACTTATTTATTCAATGCAGTCCTGATTACAAAATACTTAAGAAATGGCCAAGACTCTTGGCTTACACTAAAATAATATTCAGAGCTTTCTAAGTACAATGGTTGCCAACTAATTCATGCATACATGACTGAAAACTCAATGAAAACAATGCCAATCGCTTAGGTGTGAGGATGAAAAAGCAAGCAATATCGATACTCCTTATGCTTTCTTTATGCCAAATCAACCCCTTCTTCAAAATCACCGCTGTTCTAATATTAAGGCAAATAACAAGTAAACTACAGCTTGTGTGTCCCCTTCTAAGCATCAAAATGCATCATGGGCTTCCCCTAAGGTGAGTGCTCCAATCCAATAGTGAAATCGATGCACAAACTAGGAGTTATGACCAAAATCGTGGGTCTGGTTGGTCTGGTCGAACCTTGTATCAGACCTGATATGTGACTAATTCCTCCTCCAAATTCACCTCCAATTTGCCCTAAGGAATCGCCTATCCTTTCTCAATATTTAGATGCAAGCATGGAAGTCATTTCTCCAATGAGCTGAAGTATTCTCCCAAATTGGCTACCATGAATGCTACTGTCAAACCACAATAAACTCAAGTATGAAGGACTGAGGTATCCTTTGCTCACAATTGCAACCCTTCGGAGGATCTTACACCACCTCAGTTATGCGAATCAAAGGGAGGTATCGTTCCCAATGACCAATAATCTGCAGAAACCCTTGGCTCCACAAGTTCATAACACAAAAAGATGTCCAATATTCCATTATCACAACATGAGGCTCATCCCCTTTTTATCCTTTTCCCAAACATGAATCGGCCTCCTTCTAGAAGATTCCATTTTAATAAAATAATATTTAATTACCTCCTTAAAACAATCTTTTAATTGCACTTAAGTAAATATTAAAAAATTTCTAAAATATAAAGTGCACACGTGACATCATATGTGAGAACCAGAGTTACCCGGGGACGCGTCCCCAACCTGAAAACCCCCGTCCCCGTCTCGGGGACGTTTCGGGGACTTGGGGACGGCCAGGGGACGTTTCCCCCCGTCCCCAAATTGCCCTATATTTTTAGGGGACGTCCCCGAAACGGGGGGACGCCTGCCCTAGCCTTGGGGGACGTCCGTACGTCCCGGGGACGGCTGGGGACGGCTGGGACGTCCCCAATCCGTCCCGGGGATGGCTAGACGTCCCCCTTATCTAAGGCCATTAATAAATATTAAAAAACTAAAAAAAGTTGTATTTTCAAATTTTTTAAAATTTTTTCTAATATAGGGCCCCTTATTAATTCAAATCAGAGAAACGAAAATCGCCCGAAATCGCCCAAACTCGGCGAGTCCGAGTCCGAGTCAGGCCAAACGAGTCCCAGGGGCTCGGACTCGGACTCGGCCGAGTCTGGAGAGTAAACTCGCCAGACTCGCCGAGTTGGCGATTTTGGCTCAAAATCGCCAGACTCGCCGAGTCCTGAGCCCCAGACTCGGCTACTGGCTGGGTTAATAAAATGACAAAAAAAAAACATTTTAAAAAGTTTTTTTAAAAAGTAATAAGTTTTTTTGGAAGGGCGAAATTTGACATTTTGGTCTCTCCGTCAAGATTATTTTATGGAATATAACATTTAAGTATAAGTTTATACTTTAAGTTATATTCCATATATACTGTCAGGATGTTTGAGAGTGGTTTCGGGCCTCCAGGAGTTATATTGCAAAATCTAGTTTTTGGAGGATTCTTCAGTTTTCCAGACTTAGTCAAATTTCAGGATCAGGACATTCCAGACTTAGCCAAATTTCAGGGCATTTGAAGATCAGGTTGACATTCCAGACTTTATCACTCACCAACTTGACCTAGCTCGGACCTTCAAGAATGATACTCACTCACCAAGCAAGACCCAATTAGCAACAAGAGCAAAACCAGGCCCTAAGGAAGACTCTCAAAGAAACCCTAATTCAGACTTGTAATAAGTTTTTTTGGCCTCGCGGGGCGCTGCCCCTCGACCTCGCCCTGTATCGCGACAGGAAGCGCGCAAGGGGCGCTGCCCCTTGACCCCACCTTGGGGGCACTGCCCCCAAACCCCCGTCGAAAAATATGGGGGAAACTGTGTCGATAGAAGTAGAGAAAATTTAACCTCCGAGTCTGACATTGATTGGATCGACCAGGTAGATATAGAGGTTGAGACTGTAGCCATGGCAGAGGAGGAGCGGAGAGCACGAGCACAGACAAGAGATTCAGAGGCAGATAGTGACACGGATGTTCCTAATGTTGGTGAGCATGGCATGGTGTCACGGGGAGCGGCTATGGCAGTCGAATCATCCAGGAACTACCTTAGACGCCTTCGCAGGGGGCTGGGGCCGGATGGTGCAGGCTCCTCTGAGCCATAGACTTGTAGTTGTATTTACCTTTGGTATTTGTATGAAACATTTGATGATGATCATATGATGACATGGATTTTTTATTCCATGAGTTTTGTAATATTGTATACATTTGACAATATTTATATATCTATGTTTGTTATTTTCTTCAGCTACAATTTGCGTTTATGCTTATGTGATTGATGTATACTTGTGTATGTAATCAAATGAGCCGAGTTTGATGATGTTATTGTGTCTTTAAGGTGTATTCAATAAAGGGTGCATGAAACAAGTTTTAAATCTTAAAAAATCTCTAAATTTTTTGAGTTTTTCACTTTCCCGAGTCCAGCCGAGTCTGGAGCCGAGTCTGACGCCGAGTCCCGAGTCCGAGTCCGATTTGGCCTTGCCGAGTCCGAGCCGAGTCCGAGTTTCGTTTCTTTGATTCAAATTGTTAGTAAAAATAAAAAAATTAAAAGATAACATTAATTTAATTCATAATTTTGACAATGAAACTATATGGCAGCAGTGTAGCCTTTGGGCATTTTGACACAGAGATTAGAAAATCGCCCAAAAATCGCCAAACTCGGCGAGTTAATAGAAAAATAACACCCAACACCTTTATGAAAGAATAAGTTTTTTTGGCCTCGCGGGGCGCTGCCCCTCGACCCCGCCCTGTATCGCGACAGGGAGCGCGCAAGGGGCGATGCCCCTTGACCCTACCTTGGGGGCGCTGCCCCCAAACCCCCGTTGAAAAATATGGGGGGAAACCGCGTTGATAGAAGTAGGGAAAATTTAACCTCTTTGTTTTGACATTTTGTATGTTATTTTTTTAATATCTATTATGATATGCATATTGACAATGTGAATGAATTGAAATTCTGATTTATGAATGCATAATTGCATATTGTCTATTGAGTATTAACAATGTTGTATGTTCAGAATTTACATTCTAAAATGTCTTCAACTTTTCATAGTATCATACACATGCCATTTCCATGTTTTATTGTTTTCATATGAATATAATGTATGTATGCATGCTTTATCCATGTTTTCATATGAACATTTAGAATTTTGAAATTTTCCTATATATTTTAAATATTTCCTATATTTTAATAGCCGTCCCCTTTGCCGTCCCCCGCCGTCCCCAAATTTGGCAAAAAAATTTGCCGTCCCGGAAACGCGTCCCGCCGTCCCCTGCCGTCCCCGTCCCGGAAACTCGGGGTAACTTTGGTGAGAACACATTATCTCACCATAAAACCATGTAAAATAAGATGTGAAGCCATAAGTAACTGCCAAGACGACCCTCTCAACAACTCCTTGGCCTACGAGGGTCAAATAATAGGCCAAACTCCACGAATGTCTACACATTAATGAGAAGGGGACATTACAAAGATTCATGCAAATCCTCCTAGACGAAGTTTCCAAATTCGGCATGCTCCTCTTTTGAAAAGTTTCAAAAAATTAGCATGAAAGTCTTCTTATTCTACCTTGTTTTCATTGCCTAGAATATCAATGGCTTCAACTTTTGACTCTGATTTTTCATCTTTCTGTAGATATAGTTCCTTTAGTTGATTATCTTGGATCTCCTCCTCCTAATTCTTTTCATGTGTTTCTTCATCCTTTCTCCATTGCTCTTCTTCCTCTCTAGGCTTCACAAAGTACTTGTCAAAAGATATATAATGTCCCCTTTTAAAGCATCAACTATTTCTAGAAGTTAGCCTATGACTTTGGTCCCCATAGGCTAACATGGTGATTAAAAGACTCTTGTGAAGGTGTTCTATGGCTCTTCAATTGACCTTTTGGTGCTTATCTCAATGTTCTTCAGCCTAGTGTCCCAGTTTATTTGTGGCGTGCTTCCAAAAATCATTAAGGACACTTTGATTCACACTCACTATTTTTAGTAAGTACTTGGATGTTTTGCTCATACTTACTATTTATAGTCACATGGATGGTCAGTTGGCATCATTTATATATCTGGAAAGTGGATGGGTTGGTCTCATGAATTGTTATTGGCATTTATCAGAGTTTAATGATTTAATTTAATTTACTGAAGTGTTATCAAACAAAGACTTTAATTGCAAGTAAATATGAAAATTAAAAGACGAGGCAAATTAAATGGGTTTTCTGGGAACTTCCTTGGAGAATTATAAAAGGGCTCATTTGGATCTCATTTAAATATACTTAGTTAATTTATTTTCTCTTTGCGAAGTTGGGAGCTCTAGCTTCATTTGCAGGAAATCTGAGGACAGAAACCCTTGGAGTTTTGTTAGTGGTTTTGGATAGAAACCCAAATCCATTTTCAGTGTGGATTCATTAAAGATTCACCATTGCGCTTCATCATCAGACTGTTGGAGGTTTCAGCTGGAAATCTCTCTAGAGGATTTGACAAGCAAATTTGTGAAGTCCACAGGCAAGACAAAACTCTCATTTTTGCCCATATCTCCTAGGGCATCGCCTATATTGTTTTTGGGTATCTTTGCATTTGCTGGGCAATGGAGATTAATATATCTCATGCAGGTTTAAAGTGCTTCTTGAATTTAGTCAAAAGAGTTGCCAAGCAAGGTAACATCTGGACACCATGTTTTGGAACAGTTTTATGTGATTGTTGGCATCTGTCATCATTCAGATTTGTGTTTCAGACCTGACAAATTTTATATCAGACTTCAATTCACAGGTTTGGATTTGTTTGAGCAAGGGCTTGATATAATTTCATTGCCAAGTTGTACAAAGGCTTTGAGTGCTTACCTTGGAGACTTGACGCTAACCTTTGCAGGTGATTTAAGGAGCTATTTCAGACATTTGGGACAACCTCAACCTCATCCTTGTTTCAGGTCTGTCATAAAAATCAGATTTATATTCAGATTTGTAATCAGCATCCATACCTTGTTGATTGGCATTTTATGCATCAAACATTGAAAGCAACAATCGGGTATGTCATTGTATTGAAACTCATTGAATTAAATAAGAAAACCTTGCTGTTCAGAACTATATCAGACTTCTGATTTTAATTCCAGTCCATATATTTGTTATTATTTCTTATGTTAAATGTTTCTATAATTGCTTCATATTATGGAAAAAACATCTTTGCGTTGAAATTCACAAACCAAAACACTCAAAAACAATCTCAGAAGATTCACGGCAGCAATCAAGAAAACAGGGCTAAATAAGGATGGGATGTTTCAAGATATTACCCTTTTGAAAGCTTCAGGCTTACCTTGGTAATCTTCAAAGATTAGAATAATCTCTTCATCTTGAGGCATATAGTCCTTCCCATCCATTTTAAATACTTGAAAAGTTGGAAATTATTTAATAACCAGGTATTCTACATACCAATCAGAATTTTTCTTGCATTGTCATTTTGTCTCATTCTCATAAATGTTGATTTGAACAAACCCATGATTCACATAAATCATACAACACCCAACAGGTTGGCAAGATCATACTCGGATACCACTGTAATGATGTCAATCCAAAATTTGATATTACTCTTAGATCTAGAAAATAGATTCAAAAATATTATACACTTCACCGAAAATACCCAAACTAGTTGGCTACTCTTGCACATAAAGGGCTAACTTGAAATGTAACTTTATAGAACATTACTGAAAATGATTTTTCTGATATGTGCATCCTATAATCAGGTCTAAAACTGATCTATTACAGCAGCAACATTAATATCTTCAAACTCCAAGTTATCAGAAAAACCCACAAAACTATTACAACTAAATACCATCAATGGCACCGTAAACACCACAAATTAATACTTTTTTTATTACTGCATAAAAACAGAGGCCCAAACACGTCAAAAAACTATCTAAATTTTTTTTTTCAAGTCAATCTCATTCTCTTCATCAGTATATATACATGAAATATAACATTCAAGTATAAGTTCTTTCTTATACTTTAAGTTATATTTCATGTATATATTGGCAGGATGTTTGAGAGATTTCAAATCTCTAGGAGTAATAATGCAAATTCTAGTTTTTAGAAGATCTTTTAAATTTTCTTACTTAGTCAAATTTCAGTAATCAGTAGGCTCCTATCAACTTCTCGTGCTCTCTCTATCTCACTCACTTTATCTATCTCCCTATCATTCTTCCTCTATCCCCTCTCTCTAACACTCTCTATCTCACTCTCTCTTCTCTCCCCCAAGATCTAGACGTATCTCTCTGCCCCTCACTCTCTCACCCTCAGACCACCGCAAGGGGAGCTACCCTCAACCTCATTTTCGCGAGGTGGACGAGCCACATTGAACTCCTAGGATTAGACCCTCTAGTTCTATCTCTCCCTTGGTTTTCACTAGAGCTGGGAAGAGGAAGATGTAAAACGTTTTGATGTCATAGTTACTTTTAATTTACAAAAACAATTTGCAATTTCATTTTGTTTTAGGCTATCAGCCATCAGCATTCCACAAGAGGATGTCATTTTGTACCCAATTTGCATTTAAACCAATCAAATATATCTAGACTCGGCTTGTTTCTTTTGTGTACTCATTTATTGACTCATTGGATGCATCTCCTCATTGAATTTTGCAAAAAAAATGCATTTCTAATTAGATTTAAGCAATTTTTTAAGTTGCCAAGTTTTCGCTGAGTTTTTTTTCGGGCCTTGGCAAGTTTTTGTTTTTGGCGATTAGTTCAACTATGGTATTTACATCATGAAAATTCCACTTTCATGTTGAAATTCCACTCAAGAGGGGTGATGAATCAGTTAAGGTTTGAAAGGGGAAGGGTGTCATTCCTTATACCATGTGCAATCCTGCCCTTATGTTCATCCTTGAGAGTGTCTAAAATGCGCTCTCCTAGGGTGAAAAGTCAAGTCAGCCTCCAACAATAGGCATAAACAATCATTGAAAAGGAATGTGATGATGATTCCCAAAGGCAAATTACACTTAAACATTGCAAATTTCCTGATTTATTTGCAATCCCACCCAAGTAAATTCCTCCATCACCTATGAAATGCACTATAAAAGTCCTTGAAGGTGTCTCATACCCGCTCTCCTATGAGTGCTAATCCTCGACCATGCTGCAATTGTGCTCTATGGAAGGAGAACTCCTTCCACACAGAGGAAACCCGATCAGCACTTATCCTCCCCATCCCCCTATATTGCACCTTGTCCTTGTCCTTCAGGTCACCCTTAATGCACCAAATGAAAATCGGACTTAAAAAAAAAATGAAATCAGAAGTTAAGTTCCTAAAATCAGACCTAAAGTGCGAATCAGACCTAATAATCAGAGCAGAACATTTAATTAAATCTGAATTGTAAGTTTGGATGGTAGCACTGGATCTCTTATTGTGAATTAACAAACCCCACCGGCCCTGATTTAGGAAAGCAGTAAAACAAATCAAATTCATAAAAGAATCCAGCCGACTTGCACTTGTCCTGGTGTATATGTGATTACCACTCATTTCTATCCTTGGACACACCTTAAGTGCACCTTAATGTATCCTTAAGCCCTTCTAAAACCCTCCCAAGGAGAAGAGGAGGCCTGAGTCAGCCCTAATTGAAAGGGAAATGAAGAATTTAATGGAAAAACATGTGATTAATAAGCCCTAAAGTCGGCTAGGTCAGGCATGGGTGTGAATTAAACATAAGGACCTTATAAAATGGAGATCAAATTCCCCATTCAACACCAATACATTCAATTCAATTCAAAACAAATTGTCCAGCAGAGAAGAGATCGAATTATTAGCAGACCTGAGGTGAATTAGAGCAAGAAATGCATTTGAGACATTACAAAAGTAACTTAGCTACAGATTGGAGGACATTGAAAGCGATTTTATCCCAACTAAGCACAAATTGCAACAGACCTTAAGTAAGTTTCAAATCAGAATTAATTGCAGACCTGAGCGAGTTATTATCAGCAGACCTAGGGAGAGTTTGGAGGGTTAATACCCCAATTTAAGTTATCATTTTCAGACCTGTGAGGTGTGAATCAGACCTGCAACATTGATGTTTCCAAGCCTGAACTTTCATTTCTAGGTTTACAAGGGTTTTGAATGATTGGATTTGTGAGAAGATTGATGGTATTTGCATTCAATTTATATGTATTTGATTCAATATTTGTTTGTTTTGCAGGTCTGATATAAGGAAGTGAAGAATGAAAATCAAAGCTCCAAGAGAAAGAGGATGCAGCATACAAGAATACCAAGAGCTTAGCACTTCGAACAATCACACCTTTGTGTTGCAATCTTGCCAAAGTTAAGCATGAAGTCTACTAAGGAGATGGGCAGAATTCCTTGCATCCCTTGCAATCCCGCTCAGGAATATGGCAACATTGAGAGTGCAAGGAATAGGTTTGTTAAGGGTGGGATTGCACATCCTACATGAAATCCCGCCTAAGGAGGGAGCTAATCCACTACATCCTTGCAATTCCACCCTAGTCAAACAAATGTGGCTAAATTCAACATTCAAGGAGGCATAACAGATGAACAAGCAACAATGGCGAGTGAAAGGAGATTCATTGTCAATGAGAGATCACATCCAAATATGCCAGAGGATGAACATTAGGACTTCAAATTCAAGAAAAGACCATCATTGCAACATCAAGTAATCATAACCAAGAGAAAGCAAATGAAGCAAGTGCAACATGGAGAAGAACTTCATAACCTTGAGGATGCAATCACCACATGAAAGATTCAACAATGCAAGCATGTTTTACAATGCAATGAAGAGCTCAGGATATTCAAGATTGCATACTGATGAAGCAGATTTTGCAACTATCTTGAATTTCCTTTGGAGATCCAAGATTCAAAGCCAGTACAACGTGGAGATACCCCTACATCAATGCAAGGATCAAGGTGAAATGCTACACAGGGATGAAGTTCCCATGTTAGGAGATGAATTGTTTTAGTGTGATCAAGAAATGGAGATTTAAAAAAAAAGGAATGGAGATAGTTTCAGAAGAGTTAATCAAAGTTAGGGGCTTGATCAAAGATGATGCAATTTGGAAATATGTCCCATCATAATCACACTAGACTTGGAAATGTTGAGTATCAAGAGATATTTCTCAAGACACAAGCACTTCTTCATGATGATCTACAAGATGTGCATGTTGAGGTGGCATCCTATTCATCATCAACAAGTCAAGTTACTCTCCATCAGCACGTCCAAGTTCAATGTACCTGACTCATCCTGTGAAAAAGAAAATGACATGTGGCATTAAATTGAATATTGTTCCACATACCTAACCTCATTTCTCATTGGTTCATAATAAAGGAGGAACATGCGTCCATTACAATGTAATTTTCTCATTGTCCAAAACAAAGTTAGTTGTATCTAACCCTAGTTAGGGTTTTGTCATGTAATCTCAATTGTTCATCTAGAATCAATCTGAGCCATTGCATTGTAAGGAGAGCTCTATATAAGGCTCAGTTCTCTCATTTGTAAAGGTTAATAGTTCAATAGTAGACAATTGATAGTTAGCAGTAGAGTAGGACGAAACTTGGAATTGTTGCCAAGACTTGTTGAAGTTAATACATGATTTTCATTGAAGCAAGGTAGATCTCTATGTGTTGTTTTTGCAATTTGCATGGTTTCTTGTCACTTCTCAAATTTAGTTAAAGTTCATTGATTTTAATTTTTAATGAAGAAATGCAATGATATGTGATGAATTCCTTGGTTCATAATTTTTGTAGTTTGTTGATTGTAAGCTACAATGTAAAGTTAGCTTAAACCATGCTATTGTGCTAAGTTCAATTGTGGATACTTGTTCAAGTTGCACTAGCATTGGGTATTTGGATGATAGGTTCGCAGTGTGAAAATCTTCCATTTCCTTAGAAGATTGCATCATTTTTGTGGAATTGTTGTCATCATGACAAAGCAAGGCTTGATTTGAAGGAGTTTGTCTATCAAAGCATCATCATTTACCATCATTGTTCTTAGGATTAGATTAGATCTCTTAACCCTTTGTCCTTTTATATTTTATTTTCCAAGTAATTTAGTTCCACATTCCAGTTGTCTTCATAAGCATAAGTCCCTTTGTGATTACCCACAAGATCACATCAAACACTCCGAGTCTATCCAAAACTTCCAGTTGATTGTTCGAATTGTAAACCATGGAGTTGTCTCATTTGATTACATTGTATACCATATGAGGTTTCTTTATTCAAGAGAGGATAGAATAGTTGGTATTTTATTGTGTTCGAGGTGTCCTAAAAAATGATCAACAAAATTGGAGCTAGAAGTAGGATTTAGAATTATTCACTATTCATGACTTTACCTAAGAAACCACGATGACTTAGAGCAATTCATCATGTAATCACAAGATTTCAGTATCAAGACACAATAGGCGATTTCCTTTCGAGTCAAGGACAAATCCTAACCAAATGATAAAATTAGAAAAGAACAATCTTGAATTCTAAAGAACTTCACAAGTATGCATCCAGGAAATGGACTGGACATAACTAGTGGAGCACCAAAGTGTGTCTCAACTAAATCACCTTTCTTGCAAATTGAGATCCCTCAAAACTAAAACTAAAGACTAATTGGCACTACAAGACACAAAGCAAACTAAACTAAAGCGAACCAGCAACTAGAATCAACTGACTCTAGGCAAAAACCAAAACTAAAACTTGAGAGGAAACTTAATCTAAGACGAACCTACCTATGCCATGACAAGACTCAAAAGAAACCTATTCTAGCTATGTACAAAACACCACAAGGAAACCTATGGTTGGAAATAATGCTTGAGGATTCGTCCATTAACAAGCAACGAAACATCCTTTCCAATTAATATTTTCAATTTAAATGCATTCTCCCGAAATCTCAAAGATTTGATAGGGACCCTTCCAAAGTTTATCAAACTTATCATGTTCACCCTTCTTTTCATGAGCTATACTAGCTATTTACAAAACAAGTTCCACGAGGAAACGTATGGTTGGAAATAATGCTTGAGGAATCGTCCATTGAGAGGCAACAGAACATCCTCTCCGGTTAAAGTCTTCAATTTGAATGCATTATCTCCTGAAATCTCGAAGATCTGATAGGGACCCTTCCAAAGTTTATCAAACTTATCATGTCCACCCTTCTTTTTGTGAGCTTTATCCCAATAAAAACCAAATTGGAAATCCTGAAAGACTTCACTTTCGCTTGCCTGTCAAACCAACGTTTCACAACTCCTTGGTGTTTGGCAAAGTTGTCTAAGGTTGTGTGTCTCTTTTCCTCTAGGTTCATCAACTATGTCAATCATGTTTGCACCCTATCTTCACCTTCTAGGTATTCTTGCATGAACGGCAAGGTTGGGATTTTCAATTGTACTGAGAAGACCGGATCTTGTCCATAAACCAAGTGATAAGGAGAGGTTCCTAGAGAACTCTTGGCTCAGGTTCTATCCGCCCAAAGGGCAAATTTCAATCGTGTGTGCCAATCCTTTGGATTTCTATCTAGCAACTTCTTGATGACAATTAGCAAATTCTTGTTTGTGGTTTCGGCCAAACCATTACCTTGGGGATAGTAATTTGACAGGAACTTCAAGTTTATTCCATACTCAAAGGCCCAATTTGAAAATTTTAAAGACGAAAATGCAAGACCATTATCACTAACTAAAGCATAAGGCCAACCAAACCTAGTAATGATATTCTCCTCTAGAAATTTGATTACATCATTAGTACAAAGTTTCAAGGCTTGAGCCTCATACCACCTAGTGCAATATTCAATAGAGGTTAGAATATACCTATGTTGTGCAAAGGAAGGTGGATTGATCATACCAATAAAATCTAGTCCCCACTTGGCAAAACGTCTTACTTCAATAACGGGTTGGAGTGGCATAGTAGGGTTCTCTCGAAAGGTAGAGCTACCTGGCAAATGTGATATGTTTTCACATGTTCATGTGAATCACAAAACAAAGTAGGCCAATAATAGCCTGCCCTCAAAATTTGGTGTGCAGTAGCTAGATTGGTACCGTGATCGGTCCTGAACTTATTTTCGCTTCTTCCATTCCAACACATCTCAAATAGATGCCCTCATGATTTTTTCGGTATAGCATTGATCCTTGTAGCATGAAACATTGACTTTTTATTCTCACTTCTCTCTTTTGCATTGGATTCAAATGGGAAGGACATCTTTGATTAAGTAGGTAGCATACAATGTCTTTGTACCACTCATTTGGGATTACATCTTGGAGGTCATAGACTTGTTGAACTAATCCCGGCCCATCAATTGTGATTGTTTGTGTCAATGCTTGACCTCAAATGAGCTTCATTGGTTGGATATCCATGTCGTACTCTTGGATAGTGGCGACCCAGTTTCCTCCTCTCCCCTAGCTTGTTTTGCATCAAGAGGGTTTTTACTGCAACGTCTAGAACTATGGCATAAACCTTGCTTCTCAATATCTAATGTCTAAACTTTTTGATATCCTTAACCAAGGAATACGCTTGTTTCTCAATATTTGGATACCTCAACTCTGCATCTTTGAGTGGTGCACTCATGCCAAACATACACGCCCCATTGCAAATGGGGACCTGTTGAGGTGTATTTTGTACACTATCAAACACAGAATAAAATACCTAAAGGTACCTTATCCTCTCTTGAATAAAGCCTCTGATTGCTGAAGATATCGCAGAAAAGGATCAATCGGGATGACTCCAAGGTTCTTTGTTGTAGGATCTCTACGTGTGGATAAGCTCCAGTGGTATGATGTGATTTGCTGGAATCACAAGGGGACTTACACTTGATGACTAAACTTCTGATTTGCTTTGAATATTGCTGGAACACAGGATTTTCACTAGCTTAGATTTGAAAAAATGGAAAAAAGATGAGGGTGAGGAAAGAATCTAATCCTAATACTAAGAATGTAAGAACAATGAATGATCTTTGATGAAATTCTAACTAAGTCTTGTTTTGACATCACAGGAACATCTCCACAAGGTTAGTGCGATCTTCGAAGGAAAGCTTTATGATGTTCAAATCATCACTGCAAGCATAGACACCATCAGGTTGATGCATATCAATGAAAAAGCGACAAATTGAAATTGAGCTTAAGCTGAACGATTCCAATTGACTACGCAAGGCAAGTCTGCAATCAACAAACTGCTAATAGTATCGATATACGAATTTCACCATCAACAAGCACATTTCTTCCACTCATCTAATAACATGAAATCAAATATGAGAAGTATAAAGACCATGCAAATTGTCGAATCGACCCATGAATTTCACCATTTCTTCAATGAAGTTACAAGTCTTTTACAACATCATCTTGGCAACAATCTTTGCCTTCTCTCTCTACTCTACTCTAGTTGCTATTCTATCAACTAGCTAATCACCTTCTAATTACTCTCTATCTATCTTCTATTAACTGCTTTCTATATTATTTTACAAAATGAAGAGCCGAGGCTTATATAGTGCCCTCAATACAATTCGATGGCTTAGATCAATTTGAGATCAATGGCCAAGATTTTACAATGAAAACCCTAATTAGGGTTTGTTACACCCATTACATAACATTTAATGCTTGACCAATGATAAAATTGTATTGCTTGGACACATGTCCTCTCTGAAAAATTTCACCAATGGATAGTTGGGGTAGGTACATCGAAGTTTGTGCCACCTCCCATGAGTTAGGTACATTGAATCTGGACATGCTGAGGTGGACCACACTGACTGGAGAAGTGATGACTAGGATGCCACCTCATTTGACACTTGGTTGATACTCAATTTGGTAACGTTGAGAAGTTAGCCTTAATTAATTCTTCTGGAACTATCTGCTTCTTCAACGAACCCTTTGCTTTGACTTCTTGTGTCCTTGATTTGCAGGATGATGATGTACCTCGCCTTGGAACGCTGGATTGGAAGAGGTCGCCCTTATCCTGATGATGCTTGATCGAAGAAAGCCATCCTTGTCGATGCTAGACTGGAGGAGGTCGCCCTTGTCCTTGCTTGATCTTCTTGGAGGAGACCGTCCTTGATCTGGCTTGATTTTCCTTGAGGAGAACCTTCCGACTTGTAGATCCTTCGAGCTTGGGAGTCGCCATCTTGATACCTACACAACATTTCACAATTAATAAGATATCTTGAAGTGTAGAAATTAAACTTAAAAGGAAGATTCAAGATTTTAATTAGGAAACTTCATGATAAATCTTGAGTTATCATTTCCTAATTAACCATGTAATACTTAGATTTTCCAAAACAAATGTCTAAAAAATCAAACCTTGAACAAGGGTGTCAAGATGATTTCGCCATACCTCCTCTTGAGTTTTAAACTCTAAGAAATGATGTAAAAAATAGATTTCGCTAGGCAAAGTGTAGATCAAAGCCTTCTCTTGAACAAATTGCGCCTCCTTTAGCTTGGAAAAGAACTCCACCTTCCACTAGCTTCTTCAAGATCTGGAAATTCGCCTTCAAATGTCTTCAAAAATCTGGAAATTATCCTCCAAACTAGCAAGAAATTCGCCTCTCCAATTTGCTCCTCCAATTCGCATTTTAAAACAATGAACGAATGATTTGCATTTGTCCACAACACTCCTCTCTTATAGAGCGCTCACCTTCTTCAACCATGAGGCCGACTTAGCAAATAAAAGGTGAAATAATAAATAAAACCTCAAAAGGAGTAGGCCGACCTAGCAAATAAAGGCAAAATAATGCCTTGTGCACTCAACTTTTAATTTTTTATTTCACAAAAATTAATTTTAAATGCCTTTATAATAGAAATTCGATTTTTTGAGGCCCAAAATTAATTTATTAAATGCCAATTTAATCAATTTTTTCAAATATTTCGAAGTTGGCAAATTTAGCTTCTAATGCGATTTGGAAGATGTTAACGTCCAAAATATGGTAGAAAATAGTGAATGCTAATGACTTCACTTTGGTCCCTTGGAGAGGGACAAGAGCACTTTTTTCATTTTTAGGCTAGGATTCTCAATTTTTGAAGTCAAACCTTTGTTCACCACGCTTTAGAAGATTCTTCCCATCTCATACAACGTTGCCTTAGCATAATCTTGGAGGGAATTTGTTGTTTTCAAAAAAAGTGGGACGGTCCTTCAGTGAGGGACGGGAGCACTTTTGAGTCCATTGCATGAATTCTTGATCATATTAATCTTCAATTTACCCTCAAGGCGTAGAATATCACATTTCACACCATCTTGAGCCTTGGTAATAAAAATATCATTTCAAAATGCAAGGTAAATGGTCATATTTGGAAAAAGCGCTCTGGTCCCTTGGTGAGGGACGGGAGCACTTTTGCCAGTTGTCGTCAAAACTTGCAACTCTCGCATCTCAATTCCACTTCAAGGCATTTTAAACACTTTTTCAAACTTGCGCCTTGGCCTCAATTTGTCCAAAATTGGTGAGAAAGGCAAGATAACATGTTAAGTGCTCTGGTCCCTTGGTGAGGGACGGGAGCACTTTTGAAAAAGTGGCATGGTCCTTCAGTGAGGGACGGGAGCACTTTTGCAATTACAAGCTTATCTGTCCTTTGCTAGCCTTCGAAATTATCTTCAATGGATGAATCTTGCCTTCTTTCATTCATTTCAATCACGCAACTTGCCTTGCCTTTGCCAAAAATTTGTATTTTTAGAAAAAGTGGGATGGTCCTTCAGTGAGGGACGGGAGCACTTTTGTCTAGGTCCCTTGGTGAGGGACGGGAGCACTTTTTACATCTTGGCATACTTTTTTCTTCTTTAAATCTCTCAATTGCGTCCAAGGCATAAAACATCATTCGTCCTCCCCATCTAAGTCAAGCTTTGCCATAAAATATCAAACAAAGAAGAGAAACTTGAAAAAGTGGCATGGTCCTTCAGTGAGGGACGGGAGCACTTTTTGTCATTTGGGTTGATTTACTCCTTTGTAGACTGCTTAAATTATATTCAATGGACAAAACATGCTTCCCTTAACCTCTTCAAATCATAAAATCACCTTAACCTTGCAAAGATAGTGCAAATTTGAAAAAAAGTGGCACAGTCCTTCAGTGAGGGATGGGAGCACTTTTTGCGCTCTAAGCCAAATTGTCTCTCTTTCCACCTCGAAATTCCTTTGCTAGGGAAGATTTCATCTTACTTCATGCTATGAATAGAAGTTAATGTCCAATAAAGGTCTAAAATTGTGCATATAAAGAAAAGTGCTCTGGTCCTTCAGTGAGGGACGGGAGCACTTTTTACCTTCTAGGCAAAAACTTCATCATTTCTTTGCTTTCAATCAAGTCTGGATGCTCTATAATGTTCATTTCGTCCTTCACCATGCCTTTTGATGTCTCAATTTAACCAAACAAGGGCAGGAATGGCTCAAATAAGTCTTTTCGCCCTGGTCCCTCAGTGAGGGATGAGAGCACTTCGCCTCGGTCCCTTGGTGAGGGACGGGAGCACTTTTTCTTTTAACCTTCAGAATTCACCATTTTTGTGCCTTCAAAATCTTCAAAAATATCGAGTCATGTCCAATTATCATTCCGAAAGACCCTACACAAAACAAAATAGAAAAGTCAGTGACAAATATGCATAAAATAACATTTGTGCTCTGGTCCTTCAGTGAGGGACGGGAGCACTTTTGTGTTTCAGGCATCATCTTGCCTCCAAAATTTGATCAAAATTTACCTAGGCAAAAATGTACAATTTCATCTTCGAAGTGCTAACACTTAGACAAAATTTGAATTTTCCCTCAAAAAACCCTGACTAGACCTAACCTGAGACATATCTGACTTCCTGACAGACTTACCTTATTTCAAAAATCTCAATCTTCGGAAGGACGCTTAATAACTTTCAAAATTTGACTGGACTCGGCTTGAAAAATATCCAAAAGAAACCCCTAAGGCTTAGCCCTAGCCCAGACAATTCACTCACTCAAAACCCTAAAAGCAGAGAGAAGAACAGGCAAAACAAAAAGCGAAAAAGAGGGGGTCCCCATTTTAAAAGGGGCGATGTGTGAAAACGTCACAACAGGACCCCACCTTTTTGCTTTTACCTTAGGTGTTCTAGTTGTCCTAGCTTGGTAGTAGGCCTAGTTGTTAACCTTTTCTTGTGAGAGGAGTTAAGTTTTGTTAGTGTTAGGATTGAGGGAAATGTCAGTGTCAAGATTGAGGGAAGTTGTCAATGTTGTTGGTGTTGGAAATAAGCCACACCCGGACCGACGATGGACTGGTCCAAGAGGGGCCAATAGCTCAATTGTAAAGCACTCCAGCAGCGTATGGAAGGTCCTAGGTTCGAGTCCTAGCTGGTCCATGTCTCAACATGGTATCAGAGCCAGGTCCAAGCTAGGAGCCCCAAGCACACGAGAGGTGTGGCTTAAGGGGGGGTGTTGGTGTTGGAAATAAGCCACACCCGAACCGACAATGGACTAGACCAAGAGGGGCCAATAGCTCAGTGGTAGAGCACTCCAGCAGCGTATGGAAGGTCTTAGGTTCGAGTCCTAGCTGGTCCATGTCTCAACAATGGACTGGTCCAAGAGGGGCCAGTAGCTCAATGGTAGAGCACTCTAGCAGCGTATGGAAGGTCCTAGGTTCGAGTCCTA